>NC_066885.1:8695586-8995586 GCF_022985175.1 Labeo rohita
ACTGACACTGCGCTCCGCTGAAACTCGGAACCGGCCTTTTTTTTTCTCTCTTAACCAACCTCCGCTCCATATTTGCACAAACTACATTGCAATTAGGGGTTTGTGATATGACGATTTTTGATTGTGGACAATTAAAATGTCTCCACAATCTGCTTTTGAAGACATATACTATATTTCGTGCTACAGCGCACATTCTGTCAGACGCAATTCTGGCGCCTCCGTCTCAATATACTGTACAACGCGGCATACACTCACATCAAATGATAACTCCACTCACGCAGGGGCGTAATTTCCACTGGGGACACACTTTTCAAAATCCCGTTTGTGTCCCACCACTTTCAAATTGTTTTGTTAAATTAATGTCTTGTATTGTAGAATGCACGCTCAGCACCGCAGAGAGTTTAGCGCCATCGTTAAAACTAAACCGAAAGTAAAACGCGCGCGCGCATTCAAAAACAATTTTAATACCCCACGTTTAGAGAACGACTCCCCAGTTAACCTTAGCATAGCTTCCCGTCACTCATTAACTTAGTTGAAACTCATATGGATTTGGGCAACCAAATAGAAAAGAGTGTGGCTGCTGCTGAGCCATCTCTTGGTCCTCCACCAGCCAAAAAAAGTGTGTAGAAGTGTAACGCAAAAAAAAATTAAAAAAAAATGGATTTTTACGCCTATTTTGAATTTTACTCGAATACAAATACAAATACTTTTCCCCCCCTCAACAAATACAAATACAGATACAAATACCGGCTGCTTTGCACACCCCTAGTGTCGATATACACAATGGTTATCGTTTAATGCATCAATTTCGTTGACAAACTTCGTCTGAGTCTGTATCTCTGCAAAGCTTTGACATACTTGACAACAAACTTTGTATGTGCAATTGTCACCTCACACTGACCACGCCACATCAATTTAGTAACAGCAACACCTATCGGTCAAAACTGATAAACCATTAATTGAGCATTAATAATTAAACTTTCAAAAATGTTTTTAACTTTTCATTACATTAGTCTATTGTAATCAAACTGTGTTTAAAATGTTCATTGGGTAATGCAGAGAAAATAGATAATTTTGCAAATGTTGGCTGAACTTCCTGTCCGCTATTTTTATATATGTTGAAAACCTACTTTTTCAAACTTCTCCTAGACCACTGGTCCAATTTTCAATTTGACTCAGATTATCTTCAGACTGTGCTTGCAAAAAGTTATGAATTTTGTCTCGATAGACAGAACCGTTTTAGTATACCGCCACTACAACTTGCATGATGCCTAAATGACTCTGAGGCTGTATCTCTGCAAAGCTTTGATAAATTGAGTGTTTACTGTACAGTATTTTCCTACTTAATACTGTAAAGTTGCTTTGACACAATCTGTATTGTTAAAAGTGCTATATTAATAAAGGTGACTTGACTTGTATATATTAGATTTATATAGATTTGATAACAGTGCCACCTATTGATAAAAAGTGAGAAGCCAATAAATCATTGTTAGTGGTTGTATTTATAATTTTTCAGCCATTTTGAGAAAAATATCCTAAAATGGTTTTAGTTACACATTGTTGCAGGTGGGCTGATGCATGCCATGCTTAGCTCCTCATTTTGCATCTGTTATGCCTGGCCCCTATATTTTTATAAATAATACAGGAATGTAGTTTTAAGAGGTTTTTTAGGCACGAATGCACTTATTTAGACTTTAAATATGCTTTTATTTGAAAATTGCTTCAATGTTTTCGAAGATGTGAGCTCCAGGTTGTCAGCAGGCGTTCAGCACTCATGAACCCGCCGAGAGGAGCCTTACCTCGGCCAGATTTTCTGGAATTTGCCACTGGCAAACACACATTATATTTCATCACATTATATTTTATGTAACATTAATGATGTATCAGAGCACTGCCTTTGTACTTTTTATAAAATTGTACACATGTAAAATAACAGTTCTAACAACTAGACTTAAAAGATTAAGATTTTAGTGCAGTGTGAACAAAGCCAAAAATAATAAACGTCAGAAAGACATGCCTCAAAAAAACAGTATAATGCCATGGCCTTTCCCACTCACATGTCTCCAAATACGGTTGTCTGGACATCAAACTCACCTATCACACTTTAGAGAAGCTATTAAACCTACTACTACAGCTTAAATGTCAAGTACGTCTTTGTGTTTGCCTGCTGTTGCACTGACCACAATTATATTGACTTACAGCAATGGAATGACGTCTCACATAACACACTGATGAATCGGAGTCGACCGCATTTTACTCTGGACCTAACGTGCCTTAAAAGGTCACTGACATCGGTTTTGGAAACTCGCTCCTCTCCACCTTTTCACGCCAGAAGATATCCATCAAAAGCTAGGTTGGCTTATCTCTTCCCAACACCATTCATTCCAAAGCGATCCGTCTCTTTAGTGTGAGGAAAATCCTCACCATCAGAGGCTTTAAAAGCTCCTTCTCTGTTTGCGTTCCTTAAGAAGAGACGGTTTTATCACAGCAATTCATCTTAGTGCCCTCTCTCTCTCTCTCTCAAGGGACACTGATACCCTCGTATCCAACATGCGACTTCCAACCCTTGTTAAAATGGGTCATCAGCCTTTCCGCCCTTATGTCTTTTTATAGAAACACAAAAGCCATTCTTTCAGACTCAGCCTTTGTTTTGTTGTCTTTTTTTTCTTGAACAGAAAGATGCACTTTTCCGCAGCAATAAAAGCATGCATTTTTCAAACCAGTAAACCGCTTTCATGAAGAAAAATGGGCTGAATGCAGTAATGGAGTTGGTACTCAAAGCATCCCAGCTCCCTTTTCCCCTGTTAAGGATCCGGGTATTGAATTAATAAGCATTCAAGAGTACTTGTAATGAGAGGTGAGAGAGTGGATAGCCTATATCAAAGGGCACTTTGTCTGTCTGTACCACAAGAACTTAAGTAGTATTTTAATTCACAGGCAGTCTGCGAGGAAAACACAACTCATCTGTCAGCGTGACCAGTATACATTCCCACACACCGCAAGGGAGGACCTGAACAAACAAGAATATGATAAAAACTTGTTGATGGTGGTTTCAGAATACACTAGAGTGGCTGAATGCAAGCTTAGCTGTAATGATTCTTTCAATTGGGTGTGATATTCATAATAATAAATGAATTAGTCTTTGGCTGAGGCCTATTATATGGGGGACTGGGGCTAGTTGTCACACAGGGAGTTGTCACAAGGGCTGTGTGTCAGTAACTATGTCTATGTCTAACTATGTCAGTCCAATGTGTTTTTTGAAGCAATATTTTTAAATGCTGGTTTCAAATACCTAGTTCAAAACTTAAATTATATTAACATTTTAATTGATTTTGTCCTTAAAACCATGGAAGCTCAATTCTGCCACTGAAAAAAAAAAAAAAAAACAACGTAACTGCAACATTTTATATCACAATTCAGATTTTGTCTAGCAATTTCAAGTTTGTCACAATTTACTTTTTTCTCACAATTGCATGATATATATCATAATTCCGAGTTACAAAGTCAGATTTGCAGAATATAAACTCGCAACTGTGAGAAATCAGAATTTGAGAACTTGATCATTTTTCGGAGAACTTTTTTCACCTCCGAACTGTACTTCATAACTCGCAAGTGTAAGTTTACATCCCGCAAATGACATTTTTTTTATTAGAATTGTGTGATATACAGTAAACTTACAATTCAGAGTTACAAATTTAGTACTGCAGAATATAAACTTGCAATTATGAGAAATCAGAATTTAGAACTCCAAATTTCAGAATTTTTCTGAGAATTTTTTTCCCTCAGAATTGAACTTTATAACTTGCAATTACAAGTTTACCTTTTCTTCCTCACAATTGCGTGATTTATGGTAAACTCACAATTCCAAGAAATTAGAATTTGGAGAATTTGATCATTTTTCTGAAATTTTTTTCCCCCTCAGAATTGGACTTCATAACTCGCAATTGCAAGTTTACATTTTGCAATTTACTTTTTTTTTCTCAGAATTGCGTGACATACAGTAAACTCACAATTCTGAGTTAAAAAGTCAAATTTGCACAATATAAACTTGTAATTATGAGAAATCAGAATTTAGAATTTTTTTCCCTCAGAACTGGACTTTATTACTTGCAATTGCAAGTTCTGCAAATGACTTTTCTTCTCAGAATTGTGTGATTCACAGTAAACTTGTCATTTCAAGTTACAATGTCAGAACTGCAGGATATAAACTTGTAATTGCAAGAAAACAGAATTTAGAAGTCAGAATTTTGAGAAATCATGTATCTGATCATTTAAAACTTGTTGTAAATGTTTAAGTTGTATTCCTTTTTGTTATTTTTATTATAGGCGAATGACAAAAACAAAATTACTAAAACTTAAAATATAAAAAGGTAATTCAAAATATTAATAAATACTGCAAATAATACCAAAACGTATTGTTTTAGTATTATTGGCAGCATTAATTAATATTTTGAATCACAATTGTGAGATAAAATATTGCAATTTCATATTGTGGTAACACTTTACAGTAAGGTTAAATTTGTTTGTAGGTATTATTAACTAACAATGGCTAATACATTTATAGTATAAAATATCATTAGTTCATTTTATCATTAAATAAATCTTAAAGGGACAGTTCATCCAAAAATGAAAATTCTGTCATTAATTACTCACCCTCATGTTGTTCCAAATCTGTAAGATCTTCGTTCATCTTCGGAATGCAAATGAAAATATTTTGGAAGAAATCTGACAGCTTCCTGACCCTGCACAGACAACAACGCAACTGACACGTTCAAGGCCCAGAAAGGTATTAAGAACATTGTTAAAATAGTCCATGTGACATCAGTGGTACAACCTTAATTTTAAAAAAAAACACAACTTCATTCAACAATTTCTTCTCTTCCGCGTCAGTCTTCGACGCACACTCACGAGAGCACCACCGACACATGCTATTTAACTATTTGAACAATGTCCTTACTACCTTTCTGGGCCTTGAATGTGGTAGTTTTGTTGCTGTCTATGCAGGGTCAGAAGGCTCTCAGATTTAAAAAATATCTTAATTTGTGTTGTGAAGATGAACGAAGGCCTTACGGGTATGGAACGACATGAGGGTGAGTAACTAATGACAGAATTTTCATTTTTGGGTTAACTATCCCTTTAAATGATACTTACATGTTTTTAATACCTGTTGGAAACTCATTAAAACCACAGTGGAATAAATTAAAAGCAATAGTAAATTATTTAAAAATAACGATAATATAATTTACTGCTTACATTTATCTGAAAAGCCTTCAAATGTCAAATAGTAGCAGCTGGGCAGAAAAGGTCAACATAAGTTAAATTACTTTTTGTCTTGAGCAAAAACTGTTTAAAAAAAAAGTTTTGTGAAGTCACATTGAAAATAAGACTGGAATTACAGAATAGGCTCTGGCTGTACAAAAACACTTTTGCAGTTTGACAGGAAAAACACAACTAGCTTGGTTTCTTTGTGCCATGTGACTCACCCATGAATGCCTCTTCTATGAATCGAGTCTAAATAAGAGATTTTTATCATACAGCACAGAGCACTTCAGAGACATGGCCTTTAGCATTCACATGTCCTCAAACATGGCAGTCTAGACATCAAACTCACCTATCACACTTTAGAGATGCTATTAAACCTACTACCACAGCTTAAATGCCAAGTGCGTCTTTGTGTTTGCCTGCTGTTCTGACCACATCATCTTGACTTTGTGCGATGAAGTGATGTTTACCTGACGTCTCGCAGTCAACAAGCTGAATCGGGCACTTATTTAAATGCATCCCCTACCTTATATGCCTTAGGAAGAAATCTTAGCTATCAACGTTATTTATTAACGCATTCATTTATTGTAATGCAATATTAATGTTTGGGAAGTGCACCTGTTACGTGCTATTATCTACACTGCAAGTGATGCATCGGCATGCTCCTACGATATTCAAAAAAGCTCCATAAGAGCCAAAGCTTACAAGGTAGACAGCTTCAATGACTTTAATGGGAGCAATTTAGTGTTGCTGCATCCCGTCACACTGTATGCTTACACTGTCGAATGGCTGCTCTTGTTCTGGGACCTCATCATTTACAGATTAAGTACTGGTGTCTAGTAACGTTGTCTGCTTTGAACACTAATAAATGCTTGATTGCAGTTTCTGGAGAATTTCCTCATTTTAAATGCACAAGCACAACAAGCTCTTAAATAAATATTGTTGTAAGTAGCAGTTATGGGACCAAGGAATTGTGGTGAAAAATAAAGACTGTAAGAGGAAAAAAAATGGAATTTGTATCATTGAAGTTCCAATTTATTAATATAGTAAACACAGTAGGATATTATTAAAGTTTTATTATTATTCTGAATTAGCCTTTTTTCTTATTTTAGTTTTAGTAATTTTGATGTTTTTGTCATTTCTATTAGTTTTTGTTTTAATTCAGTCGTAGTTAGTTTAGCACATCAAGTTAAACTAAACAAAAATGATATGTTGGCTTAGCAAATGAAATCAACTATTTTTAAGTGGGTTTTTTTCCCCATTTATTTTATATCAGTTTTTTTATTTCATCTCAATTAAATTTATTGGCAAACTAAACAACAACAACAAAAAAAAAAAAAAAAAAAAAACGTTTTTTATATTTTATTTTATTTCAAGTAATGAAAATGTTTATTTGTTTGTTTATTGATTGTTTTGTTGTTGTTATTATAGTTTTTTATTGTGAATTAGGGTCATTTTTATTTTAGTTTTAGTAAGTTGTTTTTGTCATTTTTGTTTTTCACAAAATGTGTATATATTTTTACATTCAATTTTAATTTAATTTCAGTTAGTGTAGTACATCAAAATTAAACTAAAAAATTTTATATGTCTGCTTGGTATTGGTAACTAGTAAAAATCAAATAATTGTTTTTGTTTGTTTGTTTATTTATTTTTTTTTTTTTACATCAGTTCAAGTTTCTTTTATCTCAAGTAACTTTTTGGCAACTAATCGAAATCAAATAAGTTTGTTTTTTATGTTTTATTTTGTTTTTTTGTTTGTTATTTTTTGTTTTTTGTTATTACAGTTTTATTATTATTTTGTATTAAATAAGTATTTTATTTTAAGTAATGAAAATGTTTGTTTATTGTTTGTTTTGTTTATTATAATTTTATTATTATTTTTAATAGTTTATTTAAATTTTAGTCATTTAGTTTTTGTCAATTTTTTAGTTTTTGTGTACATTTTCCCATGAATAGTCTTTTCGGTTTAACTAAATAAAAATGTGCTATGTTGTCTAGGCGTCTAGAAATCAAATAATTATAAGTGTTTTTTAAATTTACTTTATATCAGTTCAAGCTTATTTTATCTTAAGTGACTTTTTTGGCAACTAATCAAAATCAAATAAGTTTGTTTTTTATTTTATTTTCAAACAATGAAAATATCTGTTTATTGTTTGTTGTTTTGTATTGTTATTATAGTTTTATTATTATTTTGTATTATTTGTATTTTAATTTTAGTAATTTTGTTGTTGTCGTCATATAAGTTTTTGTTTTTTTTAAATGTGTATATACTTTTACATTAAATTTTAATTCAGTTTTATTTAGTTAAAAATTAAATATGTCGACTTGGCAACTAGTAGAAATCAAATCATTTTGAGTGTTGAAATCAAATAATTGCAAGTGTTTTTTAAATGTATTTTATACCAGTTCAAATTCATTTTATCTTAAGTAACTTTATTGCCAACTAATCAAACTCAAATAAGTTTCAGTATTTCATATTTTATTTTAAGTAATGAAAATGTTTGTTTATTGTTTGTTGTGTTTATTATAATTTATTATTATTTTGAATAGTTTATTTTAATTTTAGTAATTTAGTTTTTCCATTTTTATTAGTTTTTTTTTTTGTATATATTTTTTGTGAAATTTTATATTAAGTTAGTTTAGTACATCAAGTTTAACTAAATAAAAATGTGGTATGTTGTCTTGGCATGTAGAAATCAAATAATTGTAAGTGATATAATAATATACACACACATACATACATACATACATACATACATACATACATATATATATATATATATAGATAGATAGATAGATAGATAGATAGATACACACATACATATATTTATACATACATATTATATATATATATATATATATATATATATATATATATATTGTTTTAGATATCCATATTAATGTGCATTAATTCAAAATGGTATAAAAAAACTGTGGGGGTAAATTTCCAGACACATATCGAGCAAAACATCATAAATCTAGACTTTATTTACAGTATAATTTTTTATTTAAGTATACGCCATAGTGACAATAACAAATTAAACATGCATTGAACCATTGCAAAGATAAACTCACGTCCAATTTGGTGCCCTCAACATTTAGTCATTGATGCTACATACAAACTGTATGTTATTTATCAAAAATATTTAATAACTATTATGCAGCACTACCTCAAGTATTAATCTGGTTGAGATACACGTTAGCAAAAATTAGAGATTAAATTAGATTGCCATATGGTTGTAGGGGCTGCTAGTTGGAATAGGCAGGAGAATAAGAAGAAAACTTTGGGTGCCTGGGCCCTAATTATCGAATCACAAATGACTGATATGCTCATAAAGATTTCACCAATACCTACTGTACGCTCAGGCAGTTCCTCACGGCAAGCTGAAGATGAACTATAGTGCATCAGTTAAAAATTGATCATCTTTTGGAAGCCACCACCTATCTGCTTTCTTTCTTATTTGTCCACAGGAGAGGAAGGAAGATTTTTTAAAACCTATTCTCCAACAATACACCAGGGGAAACAACAGAGTTTGACACATATGCTGCAACACTTAGCTTTCATTACATCCTGCTGCCGGGCCGGATGTAAACACGAGTGTTAATCGTCAGAAGGCAGACCGTTATTGAAACTGGCATTTCTGTTCCATCCTGTTAACAGCTGGGTGATTTAATGATTCTTTCTGTTCTCGTTTGCTATTGGTGATCTCGAAACATCCTCTCCGTCCACTGAATTCACCTTGATCTCCTCAGCCTGCTCTTCCAAGGGTCTGGCGTCCAGATCAAAGATCGTGGACCTGTCATTAAAACTTCAATTACACTAAAACTGTGCTCTTTCCCAACTTCAATGGGAATGCCTGTCTGTCCGTTGCCAGTTTCCGCTTACAACATGAAAAGCATAAAATTTATTTTCTCTGTGCCCATCAAATCCACAAAACCTTTTATCTTTTAATTGGACATTTCCAATGGAAACCTTTTCTGCCAACTTCTGCCCAGTAGCAAAGGTACTAGATTTTCTACCGCGGCGTTCCCTTGTAGTGGTAAATGTAATACTCATAACACAATTTTGTCTTCATAAAATAATCACTAGTCATTTCAGTCATCTCAGTTGCACTCCAGGGTTAAAAAAAAAAAAAAAAAGTAAGATGTGTGATCTAGTGACATAAGTTTCATTTTGCATGGAGACTGGGTAACAAAAAAAAAAATATATATATATATATATACCTTCAAATATATAAATATTTTAATATATTAAAATGTTAACATTTCACTATTAAAATAATAAGTAAAATAAAATAAAATAAAATAATATATAATAAAATTAAAAATAAAGCATTACCAAATGGAATTTCAAAAGTTAATCCAAAAATATATATTTTAATGCATTAAAATTGTAACATTTTACTATATTAACATAATGAAATAAAAATAAATATTTTAATGCATTAAAATTTTACCATTTCAATATATTAACATAAAATAAAATAATGAAAAAATAAAATAAAATAAAATAAAATAAAATAAAATAAAATAAAATAAAATAAAATAAAATAAAATATAGCATTACCAAATGGAATGTCAAAAGTTAATCAAAAAATAAATATTTAATGCATTAAAATTGTAACATTTCACAATATTAAAATAAAATAAATAAAAAAAAGAATATATTTATATATATACACATATACATATATATATATATATATATATATATATTTTTTTTTTTTTTTTTTTTTTTTTAATGTATTAAAATTATATTAACATAAAATAAAAAATACATAAAGTAAAATAAAATAAAAATAGAGCATTACCGAATGGGTTTTAAAAAAAAAATCTAATTAAAATAAAAAAAAAATATTTTAATGTAATAAAGTTTTAACATTTTAACATTTCACTACATTAACATAAAATTAAAAATTAATAATAAAACATAATACATATTTTAATGCATTAAAAGTGTAACATGTCACTATATTAACATAAAATAAAAATATAGCATTACCAAATGGAATTTCAAAAATTAATAAGAAATATGTTAATTTATTAAAATTGCAACATTTCACATAAAATAAAATAAAATAAAAATAAAAATATCATTACCATACTGAATTTCAAAAGTTAAAAAAATAATATTTTAATCCATTAAAATTGTAACATTTCACTATATTAACATAAAATAATAAAATAAATAAAACAAAACAAAATAATATTGCATAAAAATATAGCATTACCAAATGGAATTTAAAAAATTGCTCCATGTTTTCCAGTATGTTTACACATCTCCCAAACCATATGTACATTTTGTCAAGCAACTGACATCTAACCATCCTGTCCAGCAGTTATGCAGTCCTCTGATAATAAATGTCAAAATTAAAATAATAATCAGTACTTAGTATCCTCGATTAAAACTAACGGTGCTATTTAATTATGTGCCTATTGCAATGTCATATTTAAGACAATGTAATTCTTCTGTCGAGCTACATCTGTGACCATTTGCTCACCATCATGTTGTTTCAAACCAGAAGGACTTCCTACTTTAAAGGTACTGGGGACTGTGCTGGTCATTTTTATCAAAGCAATTACAATGAATAAGGACCAAAGCTTTCAAGCTTTATAATGGACCCAAACTACCATAAAATTATCATAAAAAGTCTGTGTGCTGTACTCGAAGTCTTCTGAGGTCATAAAATAGTATTTTGTGAGGAAATTCACTGATAATCTTCCCCTCTAGTGAGCTTCAAATACCAGGAGAGTCACTAAGTCAGTGAATTGAACAAATCATTGAATCACATCTTGTTAACTGATTTGTTTAAAAGATCTCACTCAAAAGAACAAGTCATTCATTGCAATCAAGGAGAGCTGAGGTAGATCTCAGCATTTTGAAGAAATAACATCTTGTGTTTCAGCTATCATATGACTCAACTACATTTATATTACTTTTGCATCCTTTTTGAAGCTCCAAAATATCGACTAGTAGTTGTTAATTTTAAGCGTTAGTCGACTATTAGTTGCATGTTTATTAATAAACCATATAAATCATAATAAAGAGCCTTTAATTGCCTTTATAGCCTAATTAGCGCTTAAGCATACACAAAAAAAAGCTTGCCACAGCGCACCAGCAGGAAAAACAGCAAGGAGACTGCATTACCGTTTTAATAATTTATTGATAAACTACACTCTAAAAAATGCTGGGTTATTTTTATAACCCAAATGCTGGATTCAGCACGTTGTGTAATTTTATTGGGTTATTTTTAATATTTTTACCCAGGTGCTGGGTAGTTTTTCTGTAACTAAGTTGCTGGGTCATTTTTAACACTGGGTTATTTTTTTTCTGTTATTTAAGTCGTCGACAGGAGAGGCCAGTTCTCAGCACCACCGATTCACTTGTTCTTGCTTAATAATAAACTTTTAATTATTGCTGTTGCCTCTAGTAATTCTGTGTGTGTTTTTATAAGTTAAACATTAGTTGAATTAAATAACCCAGCATGTTTGATAAAAAAACATTAAACCCAACCAGCTGGGTCAAAATAATCCAGCATGTGTTCTGTTCAATATTGCCCAGCGCTGGGTTGCCAAATCACCCAAGTTTGGTTGTTTTTAAACGCAGCATTTTTTAGAGTGTAGTGCTAACTGTGTTTCTGGCTTAAGAGATGAAGTCGGCGACACCGACTCGTCATCTCTGTAGTAGTGATGCGCCTGTATGCATGTTTCACATAGATAACATAATCTGAGAATATTTGTTTTCTATTTGAATTGGTTCATTTGAAAGTAGACATTTCACTCTCTATGGATCTATGTTTCATGTCTGTAAGCCAAGCAAGTTCACGTTCACAAAGACTGAGACGGCAGAAAGCACATCCTTTTTGCTTTCATTATTTTACAAAAGCACAACGTCTCGTTGTTATTTTGAGTGCAAAAAAAAAAAGTAGTCTTTAGAGATTCGAAAAATGTATTACTCTTATCTGTATAACCAAAAATGACGGAGTATTTTAAGAGCAAGTGACCGCACCGGCGCCTCCATCTGTCATGCAGGGAGTGCGCACATTATTCTAGTTTAACTTTGGAGCTGCACGGTAAATCACATGTGATTGTCATGCGCATCTCGTCAGTAAATCTCCATCACATGCTTTCAGATGAGCTGCATTTCATACACAGAGCCGTAAATCACTGACAAGCTATGCAATATCCCATTCATAATTGCAAATGAATCGCAAGAAATTAAGAACGCGATATTGCGTAACTTGTCAGTGATCTACAGCTCTGTGTATTAAATGGCGCTCCATCTGAAAGCATGTGATCGAGATTTACTACTAATTTACTACTAATACTGACGAGATGTGCATGACAATCACATGCGATTTATCGTGCAGCCCTACTTTAGATTGAACGTCTATGCAAAGTTGCTGATACTTACATATTTCAGATGAAAAGTCATATTTGAGGTAGATGAATGATAGGTGAGTGTCTGAATGTCCTGCCTGATGTACTATATTACAACATAATATATGTTACATAACAGACCAGCCATTAACGATCTGTCCATCATGGATTGCGTGACTTCGCCACTTCCTGTAGAATTTTTTTTCTTGCGACTAATAAAATTTAGGTCGATCAAGCCTCTTCTCACTGACTACCCTTTAGTCGACTATTAGGAGACTAATTATATAATTGCATTGCATTTCTCAGTCTCCAATTTTCTCTTTCTCTGATCCACGGATGAATGTCATACAAAACAACATGAACTTGAATAAATGATAATAGAATGCATGGATGAATTATTCTGATGACTAAGCAAAAACTATAGCATGTATAGAAATGTTGATCGTGCTTCTAACGGTCATTGTCTTATCATGGTGCTCTATATGCAGAGCGCTCAATTTAGAGGACACCTTGGGCACCAGAGACAGTCCTCTTGATCATATCGTAAGTCTGGGTGACATTTCCAAACTCGGACTGGTGATTTCTCTGTCTCAAGGCCCTCTTTTCATTATGTCTGCCTAGCTGCCGGAGTCGAGCTGGTTTTATGAGTTTCATAATTCCCAGGCCTAACAGTGGCCTGGGGGTCCATAAATGTCTGGCTCTCCATCAGCTATGCTACAGGACACAGCTATGCACACCCTCTCAATGAGCTTATTTTGCCATGGCAAAACTGAAAAGAAACCTGATGGGAAGCAAAAATAACAATATAGATGCAACTCTGACATTTTTCCCCCTACTCCTGCTAACCACACTGGGTGTTTTATCAGGGCTGCCTAAATTTGTAGCAATAATGTGGCTGGTCCCTCCTGAGAACAGTCTTGAAAGGCAAAGTCGAGAGAGGTCAGTTCATCAGCAACAGCTACTTCGGCTAAATGACCGATATCTCTAAACACGTTCTGGATTGCTCTGAAAACCGGCCTTGTCAGAGCACATTTGCTCTTACATTTTTTTCCTTTTTGCTTTTTCACTCAGCAGGATAAATTGACAGCCACTAAACTAAAGGTCATCCGCAAAATTGTCTCGGCAATATAGGCGCTTTCCATTCCTCCATACCTCCCATAAAAAGCAGAGACAGGTTGTTTATGCCGACACAAATCCTAAATGATGGCTTTACGACAAGCTTCATAAAGAGAACCGAGACCTGAGTTCATCGATTTACACATTTGCTTATTCATCTTCAACATTATGCGTCCGTCCCTCGGCTTCTCGTCGCCACACACGTCAAATCATCAATAGCAACCTCTTCTCGTAGACAGAGTAAAAATAATGCCTTTCTCTCACAAACAAATGAGTGGCCCTGACTGTAGTTCCAAAAGACTGGCGACTCTCATCTACATTTACAAAGAAAGGAAGCCTGCTCAATGGAAAGAAAAGCCTTTTGAGAGAGAAAAAGAGAAAGTCTACTTTTAATTAAAGATCTACCACAGTGGTTCTCAAATGGTTTTGCTTCAGAAATCAGATTTTACATTGGAAATCAGGGGGTGACCCAATGCTGTACCAAATGTGACCCTGGACCACAAAACCAGTCTTAAGTCGCTGGGGTTTATTTGTAGCAATAGCCAAAAATACATTGTGTGGATCAAAATTGTAGATTTTTCTTTTATGCCAAAAATCATTAGGAAATTAAGTAAAGATCATGTTCCATGAAGATATTTTGTAAATTTCCTACTGTAAATATATAAAAACTTAATATTTGATTAGTAATATGCAATGCAAAGAACTTAATTTGGACAACTTTAAAGGCGATTTTCTCAATATTTTGATTTTTTTTGCACCCTCAGATTCCACATACTGAAATAGTTGTATCTCGGCTAAATATTGTTCTATCCTAACAAACTATACATCGATGGAAAGCTTATTTATTCAGCTTTCAGATGATGTATAAAGCTCAATTTCGAAAAATTGACACTTATGACTGGTTTTGTGGTCCAGGGTCACAAATGTATTCTTTTACCTTATGTAATTTTGTTCATGGATTTAAGGACACAGTGCTGTCATGTTCATAACTTTGGTAGCTTCTACAAAGTGCAAAATTTACATTGCATTGTCAACTTTTTTTATCCATTTTATTTGCTATGCTTAAGGCAATTTTTATTTTTGCCATTTTCACGTTTATGATGATAGGATGGAACTCAAACTCGGGATGCCCGAAACGCAATGGCACTATATATCACAGGTTATTGGCGCAGACTAAACTTTCAACCTTTAAAGAAATCATATGATGCAATTTCATGTTTTCCTTTGTCTTTGGAGTGTTGTTCGCTAAATGCGGCTAAAGTAAACAGGCTCATCACTCCACAGAGAGAAGAGAGGGGCAGGGCAAGCAGAGCTCATTTGCATTTAAAGGAACAAGCCCTCAGAATGGGATGATTTTTGCAGAGCTCATTTTGACAAAGTAAACAGGGTGTTGTTTTACACAACCACTGAGAATTTTTAACCAAAGTATATTATAGACTCTTCATTAAGACCCTAAAGAATCATATCAACTTGTGGAAAATGGGCATCTGATGACCATTTTAAGACCCTTCCACACCTTCCTAAAATGCCTCATTCAAACGCCTTCAGTTAGATTAGGTTATCAAGACATTTGTGTTTGCGCTTCAAAAATATTAAGTGTTTATTGTGATACAACTTGTTTTATTGGTGTCCAAAAAACCATTGTCAACTTAGTCACCCACTAGAAATTCCCCCTCAAAAAAGAATGGTTTGTCCCATTCTCGCATAATTTGCACAGTATGATGATATTTCCTCTAGAAGCACATGGATGAAACACTAGAAGTTATGTTCTCTCTCTTTACCCTAATATTGGTTAAACTAGCAAACCGGTATCATACGTGGATTAATTGTCTGTCAACATTACATAACATATGCTCAGTAGTTCTAGGCTTCCATGTTGAGTATAGGCCCAAAACAATAAAAATGTCAACTAAGCTACCTGTCAACTGTGTAACATGGTGGACAGTAGCAAACACAGATGCTATTTTATGCACATATTCCTACAAATTACGTTTATTTATATAGCACTTTATACAATATAGATTGTTTCAAAGCAGCTATGTAAGGTCATGTTTGGGTTTTTGGGAAATGAAAACTTTTTTCCTTCACATTGTCAAATTCTAAATGTACCCCTAATTATAGAATGACCCGTAGAAAGATTTGCATAAGACTGCCCAAATGTATACGCAAAGAAAGGCGGTGTAACTTTTATTCTGGCTGTAGTATTGTTGCCACCTCCACTGCCAAGTTGTGGAGACTTTGTTTGGCTTTCTAAAAGAGGACACAACTAGAAATCAGTGGTTAAATTGCATTACAGAACTGTTCCAAAACAGTACAACCCAAATATTCAAGTGTGTGCAGCACATTTTACAGAGGACTGTTTCCTAAACCTGGGTGAATACAAGCCTGGCTGTGCACAAAGGCTGTTTCTAAAAAGTGGGGCAATTCCAACTTTGCAAGTACAGTCTGGCACATCTGACTCTCAGCCTGTAAGTATGCTTTCATATTTAAAGAATTTGCTACTGTCTATTCAAATGCGAGTTTTGAGCAGTGTAGAGTAGCACTTCTTGTTTGTTGTTTCTATGATCACAAATGCAGACATGGTTTTATGTTTGCGTAGTATCGTATGTTCTTTGCAACAAATGCCTCGATTATAATGGGTGTCAGTATTGCTTTGGAAGCTAATATTCCAAATATGGTAAGGGGCGTAACATTTCAGTCACACGCTTAAGGTGTTCGTCCAATCACAGCACTCGGGATAGCTGGCCAATCAGAGCACACTGTGCTTTTGAGAACAATGAGCTTTGTAAAAATCAATGTGTTTCAGAAAGATGGGGCAGAGAGGAGCAACAATAACGTACAGTGTGGAAAATAATGTGTTTTTTTAACTTTAAACCACGTAAACACATTGCATTACATCAAAAACACAGATACAAATCTTTTTAGCAATGTCATATGACCTCTTTAATGTCAAATTTATTTTATATGTTATTCACAATTTCTTTGTAGTTAGTAGAGAAATTTACTACCTCTACATTTCTGAGTGAAGATTGTTTAAAAGTAAAGCCTACACTATTTTTTTTTTCCACTGCACGTGGTTAGTTGCATTTTATTACATTGCATTTTCCATACATGCAACAATGTTGAAACAACATTCTACCCAATGGGTCATGTTTTGGATTGGGTAACATGCACTGTAAAAATTATTTTTTAAAGTTGTAAAAAATTATTGGGTTAACCGTAAAAAATTAACAGTAAAATATTGTAAAAATGCTATGAAAAAAGCTCCGGTATACAGGGAAAACCTGTAAAAGATCCAACCAGTCATTTCATACAATTTTACAGTAAAAGTCTGTTAATTTTACAGTTTTTAGGAGTAAAAAAAGAAGAAATGTATATAAATTTTTGTCAAAAATTGTAAACTGATATTCCCAGAATTCCCTGCATGACACTCCACATTTAAACGTATTTAAACAATCGTGTTTCTTAATCGTTTTTGTTATCAGTTACGTACATTCAGGTTTCTGCTATGTGTAATTATGATGGTGTTTTGTATTTTCGGGAATGACTTCAGCTTATGGAAAAGCTACTTGTGATGAACTCTGATGTTTCTGTTTTTATTTATTTATTTATTATTATTTTTACAGCTTTTTTTTTTTTACAGTGCACATTTTATAAGAAAATACCATTTTAGGTTTTGAAACATCTAAATTTATGTTAATTTCAATGCATTATTTGCCATTTCTTTGTAATTGTTTATCAAATTTACTAGAAATGTCAGAGTAAAATTGTTTTAAAGCTATTTTTTTCAGTGTATGTGGTTTTGTTACATTGCATTGTCCACACCTGCAACCCAAAACTAAGTCTCATGATAATCAAAGTACTCAAATGACATTTATGGCTTGGCTGATTAAAGTGCTCAAAAGCAAAGATGACAATCACACAGTGCACTTTTGAGGAATCTATGAAACCAATGAGTTGTTCCTTGATTCTCCCAGCTCTCTTATAGACCTATAAATGAAGACTTTTGGCAGTACCCTGAAAGGAAAGACTGTAGCTTCTGTTCTCATCTCTAAATATGTCATAGTTGTAGATTTGTTTACTACAACCACTCCAGACATTGTCTGGGCAAACACTGTGAAAAATGAGCCAGTTTCTTATAGTGTTCTCCAGCAGCAATTCCTGCCAGCTAGCACAATTAGATTAGCACCATCGTCATTATACTGTTTGTCCCTCCTACTCATCCTCTATTGTTTGGAAGCTCATGGGAAAATTCACAGAGGTGTAAAACAGCTTTTGCCAGCTAGTGCACTGACTGTCTGCAATATTACAGTAACAATATCATGTAATCACATTCATAAAGTACACTTTGTGAGGACTGCAGCAGAGGAAAATGATAAAAATCAATATGGTCACAAACTGAAGCCGTGAGATCTATAACCCAGAAAAGATAAGGCTGTAATTAGCAGTGCTGTCCAGTTAATGTATTGAACAGCAATGACAATTTCCTTTCAGCCCAACGCCATGAACTATTATTATACAAATGACACTCACCTACAAAATAAAATCCATGTTGCCAGACAAACTTCAAGTTATTAGAGGATCTACAGCAAGAATACAATACAATTATGGCTAATATTGCCTAATCAATGCTGTCTAGACGTTTTTTAAAATGCACAGAAGCGCTAATATAAGGGCTAATTTAAAATATATTTGCGAATGCAGTTTAAGTCGCTTTAAATAAAAGCATCTACCAAATGCATAAATGCAAAATGATGGCAAAATAGCCTCTAATAAGAACAAAGGAATGATGCATGACATTGTAAGCAGAGCTCTGAAGAACTGTGGTACACCACTGAGTAATAACAATCAATCAATCAATTAAATTCATTGCATTGCCCAAAAACAGGCTAATTACTATGATTATCTAACACATTAAAAAAAAAAAAAAAAAAAAAAACTTACATTTCCAAAAGAAAAAATAACTATGTGCTGATATATAACATTACCATGATACAAAATGACTCATACTTTGATATATTATTCTGATAAGTATGCCCACTCCTTGCATAGAGCATTTTTTTTTTCCATCTGAGCTAAAGTAAGGAAACAGCCTCTGATTTGTAATTTCCCTGTGATGATGGGTGTGCGAGTCTTTGCAAGCTTTTAGGTGTGAGGATCTAAACCTGCAATGCAACGTGTGGGCGGATCACAACTGGCATTAAAACAGTGTGAATCATAAAAATGAATCACTCAAAGAATGCTATCTTTAACGAGCACACATCTGTGCCTGGCCCATAAAATGTTAGTCATTCATTTTAAAGTGACAAAGACACATTTAACCTTAATTACACAGAATTTGTGATTGACTCCATTCATTAACCCCTGCGCCTTCCATAATTACCAAAATAACGTTTACACTAAGACAAAGGAACTTAAGGGCAAAAAAAAAAATGACTTACCTTCTCCTGTGGAACATAAAAGTTGATTTTTTTCTAAAATATCCTACTTGTTTTATTATAATGGAAGTGAAAGAGTGCAAGACTTGTCAGGCATGTCAAAAAAACATAATTAAAGTACCATAAATGCATTCAAATTTAAGATCTTTTAAATTAACAGCTGATTTGGTTCAATGAACCGTTTATAAATGAATCATTCAGACTAATCTGATTCTCAAATTCAACTTTCCGTGATGCGGAAAATGCAGACTTAAGATGGAATTTGCTGTATAACGTGGAATTGGCCAAATTTTGGATGAATAAATCAAAAGTGTCAGTACAATTAAATCAAAATGCAATATGGACTAGTGTCTGTGAATATTAAGCTGCAAAAATACTATTTAAATATGAATCCTGCATGTTCTACATGTATCTGTGTGAACACATGAACATGAACTGCTCTAAGAGTCACTTCATGAGAATTTTACAGTTTTTTTTTGTTTGTTTTTTAGAGAAAAACTATTGGCATATCATATCCACCTGTTTCAGAGGGGCGCTACTGTAAAAAAGAATGTGGGTACAACTTCCGGTGAGGCGGTAGTAGTAGTATACCAATGGTATTTTGTGTGCTAATTAGCACTTTATGAGAGATGTCGTTACGGTGCTCAGGGATGTGATGTGCTGTTCGAAGCTGTGCTCCCACATCTTTAGCAAGTTTGGATCATTAAATCTTGAAGGGCTGTTAACTAGTGATGTGACATTTGAACCAAGGCATCGGAGCTTGTGTTAAGGGGTGTGCCAGATGAAGCCTCGATTCGAGGCTTGTGTTGTTAACATAGAAATCGAAGCCTCACTTTCTCTCCAGTCCCGTGCCTGATTCACTTTGTGTGTCAGTTCGAACCCCCAGATCTTATTCATTTATATGATTAAATAACCAGTCATACAAGTAATATGAAAAATAAGTAAATTATTTCAGGAAAATTAAATATTTGCCATATGCACTTTATGTGTACATAATTCTTCTATTACATCATATACGTGCTAGCATTTAATGTCACAGTTTAATGGGTAAATGAATTTATCAGTGACAGAAATTCAATAAACAAACACACACTGTTAGAGTTATATTTGTGCACGTAACATGAGTCGATCTGTGAAATGTGTGGTGAATGTTTAGTCCGATGGAGTTTCTTTTACAGGCTTTTGGCTGCTTTATTTTTTACTAATCACCAGATTGCGCTGTTTTCGACACACTCAAAGTTTTGAAACTTTTCCCAAAACAGTCAGAGGAAAATGTCAGTGCTTCACGAGGCTTCATTTCAACTGTTGATCACTGTCACTATCACTGTCAACTGTTGAATGGAATGAATGAGTGTCAGGTCCCGCTTGTGTAATTCGAACCGGAAGACGCTCCCACTTTTGACGCAAGGCCTCACGGGACGTAGGAAACTTGTGGATACGAACAGAAACTTAAAGGTCTTCACAGCAGCCCATCAAAATAAAAGTTTGTTTTTTTTGAAGAAACTGTGACAGAAATATAATACTTAATGTAATGATAGTAGTACAACTAGAAATACAATTAATATTAATACATTATTTTTTAAAGAATATTTACCAGAAAAAAAAAAAAAAATATATATATATATATATATATATATATATATATACACACATATATATATATACATATATATATATACATATATATATATATATATATATATATATATATATATATATATATATATATATATATATATATATATATATATATATATACACATACATATATATATATATATAATGTATATGTATATCAGAATTTATTTACCAAAAAACTGAATGAAATCTATGAAAAATCTATGGAAAATACAGAATTTGGTAAAAATAAAACGGAATAAAACAGGCTCTTAATGTAATTTTTGTTAAACTTTTAATAAATTGCGATTAAATTGTGTATGTTTCATGATTTTAATTAATAATTAATTAGACATGCTTTTTGATTTTTTGATTTTTTTTATTATTTTTTTTTTTTTTTATTTAATCATTAGTCTGGAAAATTTAAAATGGAAAAAAAAAAAAATGTAATTTGGGGAAAAATAGAACAGATTTCATAGGGCCCTAAATTAACTGTAAATGGATAAAACAAAATCTTTTTCCTTTTGCATTCCAATAGGTGAGTAAATGATAAAAGAACTGACAATTTCAGGTGATCTATCCATTTCACCTTTGTGCTATGCTGAAAAACCTTTACTTAGTTTGGTGTTCTGGGTCAAAAATAACCAACCTTTTAAAAATTGCTTGTATTGCTTTTAATATGCTATTATCACCAATTTTAAAATACTATTATCACCTATTATCTTTTTGTTGCCTATTTTCTTTCAATTAGCACAGGTTCTGTTTTGTTTGTTTGTTTATTTGTTTGTTTGTTTGTTTGTTTTTTGGAACTGAATGATCGAAGAAAAAAAAATATTTATGGAATATCTTCACTCAAAAACTGAAGCACATAAGCTCAGACCAATGAAGCCTACGATGAAGCATTTCCAAAAATGAATACAAAGCCTGTTCTAATTAAAAAAAAAATCAAGCTGACAAAAGACTGAATCAAATATGAGACATTTACAAGCAATTTTTGGTAGACTGGTCATTTTTGACCAAAAACACCACAAGTGTAACAAAAAAAAAAATCCAAAAAGAAAGTACAAAAATGATCATTTTTGGGGGGAAGTTACTATACCCTGTGTGAGCAAAGTTGGTACATTTTCATCCAATGTAATTAGCGTTTTCTGAAAAAAAGAAAATCCACTCCAGGTCAATGACCGAAACACAACATGAGGGTTAACCGTTTTTTTATGACAGTTTCTCTCTGGTCAGTGACTGGCTATCCTCAGTCCAGCAGCAATGAGCTACAGTGCGATACATGGACTACTCAGTGCCTACGTTATGCTCTCAACTCCCCTGAGGATTGTGCTAGAGAAAGTCATCCATCAAGAGGCGATCAGATAGGGCTCTCAATGACTGTACGGCCAAGAGCTGCTCTGCATTGTTCCTCAGACACAAAGCCAACGAGTAGGGCAGAGACTCCTGGATCTCAAGAGAGCTCATTATTTCATTAAGAAGAGGACACAGTTCATATCATTCAACACTACTGGGGATATTTTTCATTAATAGAGTTACAAACACAAAGGGAAATGTTTGGAGTCTGTAATCCTTCTGAGACCATTATGAGCAGTTTAAGCACTGTACAAATGTACAGCACTTCAGCAATCAATATGTCAGAAAAAAATGCACAAGGGTTTCATGTCATATCTGAGAATGGTAATTTCTCATGCGCATGGTACAGGTTGTACTAGTTGTGAGTCCTTAATGTGTCTCTTTGCGGCTGACCTCATTTCTAAACATGTTATGTGCACAGAAAAAGAAGTCTATTTTGATCAAAAATACAGTAATATTGTGAAATATTATTACAATTTAAAATAACTTCTTTCTATTTGAAGTAGGGCTGTCAAATGATTAATCGCGATTAATCGCATCCAAAATAAAAGATTCTGTTCACATACTTTATGTGTGTGCACTGTGTATATTTATTATATATATATATATATATATATATATATATATACACACATACACACACACACACACACACGTATGTATATATTGAGGAAAAATATTTTACATTTATATGTAAAAATATTTATATTTATTTATAATCTAAATCATATACAGGTATAAATTATAACATATGTAATATATATGCAATATATAAAATATATACATGTAACTTTGTGTATTTATATATACATAAATATACAGAGTAAACGCATATAGTTTGTAAACGCAAACTTTTATTTTCGATGCAATTAATCGCGATTAATCGTTTGACGGCCCTAATTTAAATAAATTTTAATATGTAAAATCCCCCGTAGTCAAAATTTGTATCCCTTAAAACTGATCTTTGATCATCAAAATGAAATGTTTAAATGTTTTTTCTTGTGAGAATAATTTTGCATGCCTTAAAACAGCTTGAATGTAACTACTCCCCTTGCCTCATTTACTATACGCAGATCTATGAATATGCAAATTAGCTCCACCCCCACGCAGTCACATCAGCCAGAGGCCCGTGATCCACTAAATGAACTGTAGTAAACGCGATAAAATGGCGAAACACGGATAATGACTGATAAAACTATGTTTTTACTAGCGGACATGTTCAGTGGATACTGTAACATTTGTTAAAGTGAAGATGTTGTGCCCTCAAAATGCCTTGAAGGCTCGAATGCAGCCTAGTTTTGTGATTCCAGTTCGCGCCTGCGAGCATATGCGAGTGGTTAAAGTGCAGACTGCGGGAGAGGTGCGTCTGACTCCGGGCTACCTGACAATGTTGCCGCAGGTTATTTTTCAAGTTAGCGGTTAGCTATGCTCTTTTAAATGCTCTATTTAATATTTGGTTTTGTGCCTATAATCCTATTGGTATATTTTGCATGCTAATGATAGGAATCTATCCTTTGACGTGATTGGTGACTTAAGTTTGTGACGTAGAAAAAAAGCGCTGTTTCAAACCACATTTCTGGGACAGCCTTTGGGAAACTATACAGTTTTAACGAAATACTCAGCAATGGTGTTGGCACATGGTTTGTCTAAAAGCATATTAATAACACCACGTAGACAAATAAACAACATAAGAATCTTGATTTTCACTACAGGGGGACTTTAATTTATTTCTGTGATGCAATGCAGAATTTTCAGCAACGTAGTCTTTAATGTCACAAGATCCTTCAGAAATCATTTTAATATGCTGATTTGCTGCTCAAAAAACATTTCTTAATATCATCAATGTTGACAACAGTTGCGCTGCTTAATATTTTTTGTGAACCGTCTTGTGTTTACTGCCACTTTAGATCTAATCATTGCATGCTAACTAAATAAAAATGCCAAAAATATCATAAACATGCCAAAAATATCATTCAGAAGACACATTTTCTTAACTCTTAATACCTTTTTGGTGTATTTATCTTGTTTTTATGGAAGTTTAGTATCTTCATCTAGTTTTCCCATTAAAAATATCTGATTAGGAACAGAACAATTTGCAACATGCACCCACAGACACACAGATCCAACCTGAACAAAGATTAAAATAATTGCACAAGGCGATCAGCACAATATACCGCACCTGAAATACATTTAATGCAGTCCAAGATGAGTCATTTGTATACAGCAGTAATTTTTTATATTAATGGAGTATCAAGCTTTAATGTTTGTGCTTCTGTAAAACTATTGTTATTGTTTTGCAAGGGATTGTTACTGCTGTAGTACTAATGGCCTCCCCAACTGCCACATTTACAGATATACGCTTTTTTGAAGTCTGTCCAAAATTTGAGTCATCGACATAAATGTGAGAACGGAATTAGAACATCCTGCAGTGTGGGATTTAATGAGTCTACCTCTCACTTACCACAGACGGATAAATAGATGACTACAGATCATGTAGGCTGCTTTTCCTCACGGGAGGCTTGACAAATCAAATGGAAGTCGCAAACTTTTGCTTTGGATCTGGTTGGCTTTACGTCTTCTCCTGTAATGTGTCGTACTGCCTGTGGATTTCCATTTTTCTGTCCCTGAACCCTATGAGCTTCAAAGCGATGCTCTTCTGCATGAGGTATGATTGAAAGGCCGCAACAGGTTTTGTATAAACAATTTAAGTCCTGACAGATATACATGTCCTCTCACACGAGAGCAGTGGCTTCATTTGGCAAGCATTTCCAATACTGGTTGTGGATTTACCCTCATTTGTGGCTAAATAGCTTCTCGACACTATTACGCTCTTACACAAGCTGAGCCATGCACAAACAAACATCAACGGGAATCCAAATGCAAGAGGGAGGCTGTGAACCATTGTAGTCAACACAACACAGAATTTACTGATCAAAACAGAGAAAACGCTCAACTATTAAAAGGAATATGATATCATAGGCTAAAAAAATAAGTGTTGAGATATAGCTTTGGGAAATATGATTGTTGCAGAATCAAACAGATATTCTAATCTCATAAAGACGAATTTAATGCACTTCAACATTTCTGTATAGTGAGTTTGAGATCACTAATTCGGGCTGTCAGTTTAATGCATTAACTTAATTAGTTATGATAAAATAACACGATTAAAATATTTTAACGCAGTTAACACACTGGCCCCGCCCCCAAACCTGTACGTCATCTTATATTTCATATAGTTGACTGTTGACAAATATGATGCAGGGCACATTTTAAAACACAAACTGTGTTTTTGCTCAATTTTGCAGAGAGCATATTATCTTTGAAGCCAGCTTGAATTTCTGCGAGTCTTCGAGCAACACAGCAGTGTTTAGTTTCTGAATGAATCCGCATTTTGAACAAACCGTGTGAACCTATGATTCAGAGAGCCATTTACTTTATTCCTGAATGAATCAGCCATTTGAACGAATCGAAGACATTTACCGCAACCTACTGGCAGATTTAACAAAGCTGTTTTGCTTACCAATGACTTTTATTGTATGAACAAAAAATATGATGTTTCTCAAATTATCTTCTTTTCCATTGTTTACATTAGGCCGTTGTAGCCTAAATGTTTATGGTTAATAAATTCTTTGTTAAATCAAATTAAATATTTCTTTCTAAAGCCACAGTTTGTAATGTCTACTTGATACTTTCTCATTTAGCACAAAAATTGCTTTAAATAATCTTTTGTGGGTATTTTCAGTCAAATTTATTTTGCGAATAATTAATCAAAACATCATGTAATTAATTCTTAATCGACTGACAGCCCTATTTTATTTATTAAAATGCCAAATTATTTAAATAATAAAATAATTTTAAAAAAACTAATAACATATATCCATCCATCCATCTATCCATCTGTCTATCTATACACACACACAAACACATACACTGCCTCCAAAAGTTTGGGAACACCCTAGAAAAGAGGTGTTTTGGACAAAATTGGCATGAATCCTTTTTAATTTGTGATAATTTTGCACTGATAATGGACAACACAAACTACGAAAACAAATTTTATTACATAAACAGTTTATACACAGAAATAACTTAAATTTTCAATTCATCAAAATATCCACCATTAGCAGCTATTACAGCTCTGCATAATCTGGGCCTAAATTCATTGTATTCTAAACTTAATTGGCAATCAATTGTTGAAGCTATTAAGGTGTGCTGACCCTGGGCCAAGTTTAAACCAGTAACCAGGCATCACAGCTGGCAAAGGGGCATGTCTGACTTTGACATATATATATATATATATATATATATATAGATATATAGATATATAGATATAGATATATAGATAGATAGATATAAAATTTTAAAACAAGTACAGAAAAACAAATTAATTCTTATAAACTACAGCATCATCCAATATTATTAAAACATTATTTTAAAAACCATTGTTAAAAATATAACTTAAAAATAAATAATTAAAAACTAAAAATATACAATTGTTATTTTCATTATTATTATTATTATTATTATTATTATTATTTTACATCATTCACTTTTTCTAAACCCCAAAACTGTGTTTATGTCCAGATATGAATGGGATTTTCAGTGTGGACTGAGACTTTCAAACCCCAGTGCATATGTTGTGCTATGCCGTCCATAATGATGGATGATTATAAGCAATAAAAAAAAAATAAAAATTAAATCAAGAGCAACACTGGAAGGAACGTTAAATGAAAAAGTCTGGTAACACTTTAGATTATGCAACACTAGCTGCTTATTAACATGCATATTACTAGCATATTGGCTGTTTATTAGTACTTATAAAGCACATATTAATGTCTTATTTTGCATAATTACATTCTAAACCCATTAACCCAACTCCATACCTAAACTTAACTACTACAACTGCCTACTTACTGTCAATAAGCAGTAATTGGGAGCTGACTTGAGGGAAAACTCTTAATCTAAAATGTTAAGTCTTAAAGGGAACATTGGATCCAAAGTTTACTTTTTACATGGTGTTTGCATATAAATGTTTCTTAGCAGTGTGTAGACACAACCACCCTACAATGATAAAAATCCAGTCACTTCTTTATTTTTAATTCCCCAAAACCCTAAACGTTCTCAATTAATCAAGCCATTTTGATTTTCTGAGGAGTATGATGTCATATTGCTCAAGCCCCGCCCATGACCGCTGATGGACTGTCCCATATTAGCATGTTCCAGCCCTCAGACAGTTGTACGCTGTTGTCCGCCATTTTCTCTGTGTTTGAGTGGATGTAGCGACATTTTTTTGTAGTTAAAAGTGAACAAAAAAGTCTTCATTTTCTCTTGACATCAGAGCCACTGAGGACAGAGAGGATTAGTTTTGCTGTTGATTGTAATGTGCCATTGAACACACAGAAAATGGAAGAGGGGGCGGGGTGAGCAGTAGCTCATTTCCATTTGAAGAGACGTGCACCGAAACGGTGCATCACTGTGAACAGAGCTGTTTTTGACAGGTTAAAAAGGTGCTGTTGTACAGTTTAACCAAAGTATGTTGCAGACACTTCATGAAGACCCTAAAGAATCATACCAACTTGTAGAAAATGGGCATCCGATGTCCCCTTTAATAAAATAAGCTTTCTATATAGACGTGATAAGATGGCGACCCATTTGCCACATGTTCAGCTAGCAGGAGTTTAGCAGTCATGGTCAAAAGTGTGTGTCCTCCTTACACTCAAATACACATAGCCACTTCCTACAGCCATTGTAAGTGTAAATCATACCGGCCAGCAGACATCTTCCTCAGAGTGACAGGGTAGCATCACCCAGGCTCAACACAGGTGTTCGCTGACAGGAAGCTCAGCGTATTACCTATTCATTATTCAGCGCTGGCAGGCCAGGCTTTTAACCACAGGCCCCCGTCAGCACAGCTGGAGGCCAAGATGAAGCTCAGGGACTCGAATGACACGAAAAGTCAGCTACTGGAGTCACCTCAGCATCAGTACAGCAAGAACATCAGCACAGAACAGCATCAAAGCCATTTAACACAAAGTAAAAATTTCATGAGGACACCAAGATCTGAACTATAGCACTGTTTGTGCAATGACAATGATACCTCAAGAATGAACGGTACAGAGTTGTGCGGCTGGTGGAGAAGAAATCAGTCTTACCATTTTTACTTAAAGGATCCATCCATTGTTATATTAAATTGTAATATTTCAAAATATGACTATTTTTAATTAAATAAATACATCCTGTGAGCATAAGTAACTTCTTTTAAAAACATTTTAACGTCAGAACACCAGCTCCTGCATGAAGGTGCGGTGGAGACTGACATAGAAGAGGCAGGGAAAGTTTATTTATATAGCACATTTCATGCACAATGGTAATTCAAAGTGCTTTAAATAAAAGGAAGAAAAATAATAATCACAACAATAAAACAATTTAACAAGTGATTAGTTTAACATTTACATCTTGTTGACAGCTTCATGTGTGGTGCACTTTCCTGCTGAAAAAAAAAACAGCTTAAACCAGCCTAAGCTGGCTGGCTGGTTTTAGCTGGTCATAGATAGTTAGCAGGCTAGTTTTAGAGGGGTTTTGGCCACTTTCTTAGATGGTCAGGTTGGGAGACCAGCTGGAACAACCAGCTAAAAACCAGCTACTTCCAGTTTAAACCAGCTTAAACCAGCTAAGAAGAGAAGAAATTGTTGAATAAAGTCAATATTTTTGTTTTCTTTGTGCACAAAAAGTATAGTCGTAGCTTCATACCATTATGATTGAACTAGAGCTGGGCGATGTGGCAAAAAATTAAAATCTCAATTTTTTTCTGAATGTTTCACAGATTCCCGATTTTTTACGTCAACTTTAACTGTAACTACAACATGATTCAAGTAACTTTTTCTTTATTAACCTCTAGTTGAAGAAACTTCTATTCTAACCCTGCTGAAAAAAAACAGCTAAAACCAGCCTAAGCTGGTTGGTTGGTCTTAAGCTGGAAGTAGATGGTTTTAGCTGGTCTCCCAGCCTGGGTAGGCTGGCCAGACTGGTTTTAGCTGGTTGTTCCAGCTGGTCTCCCAGCCTGACCAGCTAAGAAAGTGGCCAAAACCCCTCTAAAACTAGCCTGCTGACTATCTGTGACCAGCTAAAACCAGCCAATCAGCTTAGGCTGGTTTAAGCTGTTTTTTTTTTCAGCATGGAAGTGCACCACACATGAAATTGTCAACAAGATGTAAATGTTAAACAAATCACCTGTTAAATATCTTTGCAGAAAAGATGCATGAACTACTGTTCACTTACATCTTGTACAAACTTGTCTTATACACATATGTTCAGAAACAATACGAGGAAAATGCTTTTAAAAAATAAAAATAAAAATCTCAAAAGTCAAGGTAATTCAAATTCAAAATGACTGAAGGTATAACACCAGTAGACTATTATTGACTATACATGTTCTGTAAAAACAACAGCAGCTTTCAGCCTGTCATCATGATGTAAACATGAAATATCAGACATACAGTACAGTAGTAATTACAGGCTTGCGCTGCTTTTCCAGTATTTTTTCCTATGTAAACACAGACGTGTTTGACTGTTGCACTCGTGTCTCTTGCAGCGTCTAATGCATGTGTCTAACGTCATTCCAAAAATGTGGGGCTCAAGTTAAAAGGTGGTAGCTCAAATCTTCTTGCATATGTTTGCTATTCCACTGTCTGTGTCGCATCTTTGTCAACACAAAAGCACATTCTGTGTGAATGGCGATTAGCAATTTGAGCAAGTCACACGTGAGCGATTAATCACGTACACTGACATGCGGTTGGATCGTTCTTTTATCTTTTCGGTTATCATTGGCTCATTGTCAAAGTAGAAGATGAACGAAGGACTTACGAGTTTGGAACGACATGAGGGTGAGTAATTAATGAGAGAATACTCATTTTTGGGTGAACTATCCCTTTAACAACGCTGCTATAAAAATCATTGGGAGACAACATGATTAGCATGTTACCGGATTCTCATTCAAGAACACTGACAGCCTTTACATCCCTGACTCACACTCTGTAAATGGACCGTGACACCTTTCTGCTTCCATCATGTCATGCGGCCTGATGGATCTCCCTGTCAGCAGTTCTTATAAATGGTACCACGTCACTTTACATACGTGTAAAACACATATCGTGTGTGACAACAGGACAAGAGCAGAAATTGTAGCTGTTGTCAACTTCACAGATAGACAAACATCTTCTTAGCAGATGCTAACATTGCCTGTAAGATGTTTTGTTTATGTGTACAAAATCCCACCAGCAAAAATCACAACTTTTAAGACTATTATATACTACGTCCTTAGGCACCACAATAGGCTACTGCCAGATTCATTTAGCACACAATGTTATTTGTTCTCAAGCATATATAAACGGTCAATTATACAAAAGAATAATATGGTAAATGAACTCTAAATTAACTGATCTAGGAAAATACACAAAATGCTTTTTTGCAGGCATAGCCCTGCAAATGATATTTGCATAGTCTAGATTCATATACATAAATGAACAGGGTGGCAATGTAACTTAATAAATTACAACATTTTTTAGGACCAATTTATTCCAAAAAGTCTTTCCTACTAAGTTAACTATGCAAAATTGCTTATATTTGCTGAAATTAATGATGGTCATTGTACGAGATCCCATAATGCTGTGCTGTAGATAAACATGGTGGTTTCCCTTCTTTAGAAAACTGTATCGCCAGAAAGAAAGAAAAAAAAAAAAAACATCCCTAAAGCTTTCCACCACCATCACATGCATGCACAAACTTTTAATTAATGCTCTTCTGCCCCCATGTGGTAGAATTACCTCTAAACCGAGTCAGCTCACATTACATATGAATAACAGTATTCTAAATCAATGTAGGAAACTACACCCTGAAGAACTTAATGGATGAGGGTCGTTACACACTGTACTGGCAGTGATAAATATGCTTTCATATGTATCCATCAATAAATATTTAACTTGAGTAATAGCTAATTTTGTCTGTCAGCGTCTGTGCAAGTGGCCAAAAAAAAGGTGGCATATCAGATGACGACAAAGAGGTATTTTGAAATATGCACAGTACTGAATAATTACCACATTATTAAGTGATCCGTCAAAAGACTACCATGCAACTACCAAGCACCAAACATTCATAGCATGACCATATTCAAAGCTATTTTTGGGAAGACAAAGTCTAATAGCTCTGGGTCAAACAGACAGAGATGCTTTAAATCCAATGGAGGACCCGTGCACCGGCTCACTATTACCCTGAGCACCTTTGTAAATAGAATTGTTATCACTAGGTAAACAGAGAGGCCAGTGTTTCTCCAGGTTAACCAGATCTCCATGGAGTGGAGTGCGTTCTTGCTGGGAGAAGGATGATTTAACACAGCAAGGTTGGACAGAAGCGAAAAAAAAAAAACAATAGAGAAATTGTTACTGCATGTTAAAGGTTCATGATTTGAGCTCAAAAAGCTGAACTTGGGTGTAAAAAAGTTGATGTATAAACAATTTTTTTTACTAACAATTACAAAGAAACAGCAAGAAACACGCTGAATTAAAGAGATAGTTCACTCAAAAATGAAAATTACCCCATGATTTACTTACCCTCAAGCCATCCTAAAGTTGTATATGAATTTCTTTTTCAAGCGTATACATCTGGAGTTATGTTAAAAAATGTCCATGCTCTTATAATGACAGTGAATGGGTGTTGAGCTTTTGAAGCACAAAAAAGTGCATCCATCAATCATAAAAAATATTTCACAAGGCTTTGGAGGGTTTATAAAGGCTTTCTGAAGCTAACTAATGCATTTGTGAGAAAAACATCCATATTTAAAATGTTATAAACCGTAATCTCTAGCTTCTTATAACTGTCGTACGTGAGTTCACAAGAGTGTGGCATTTCAGTGGATGACAGGACGCAGGCATGGCATTTGAATCTCATTTTACAATCGTGCAATGACAATAAACTGTTTGATTCAGCTCAATTTAATTCACAACAACCAAGTTTTGTTTACAGCCAAGGAAAATCAGTCTCCTCTTGGCTTATATTGAAATTTTCCATTTGTTGCTGTTCAAATCCTTGTTTTGTACTTCTAATCCATGGCCGATGTTTTGTTTAGCTTTTCCATTCACTGGCATTATAAAGCTTGGAAGAGCTAAGACATTTTTAAATATAACTTCAGTTGTATTCATCTGAAAGAAGAAAGTCATAAACACCTAGGATGGCTTAAAGGTGAGTAAATGATGGAGTAATTTTCATTTTTGGGTAAACTATACCTTTAAACGTAAACTTATTGTTGCAAAACAAATATTGTTTTATTTACAACATATATATATACACACACACACATATATATATATATATACATATATTACAGTGGACTCAGAAACTCAGAATGTTATTGCAACATTATCTGTTTTATAGATTTCAGTCTCTCTCCATACAAGTATATAGAATCTGTACTTGCACGACCAAACCTACATAGAAAATAGTTGCCTGGAGGTGTTACCAACCTAGCCACGGAGTGAACTGACCTGCCAGAGGGACTTTGAATACACTGCCAAAAAGACTATAAGAGAACATCCTTTATTTCGTGCGCAGTGGCAGCACTGAGCATTTCCATCAACACATGCTCCTCCGGTTGGGTCTTTGGAGAAATTCAGGGAAAGGTTTTAAATCTAACGCTGCACTGGTGAGGGCCTTATGAGGGCAAAATCTAATAAAACCCTGCTCCATAAACAAGAGAGGAAACAGCAGCCAACACAAACTCAGTTGAGCAGGTTTGAGAAAGGTTTCAGGAAGAACTATTTGCAAACGTATAGGCCCAATTACAATAAACATTACTTTATGCAAGATCTGGCGACTTCTACCAGATGATCATCACGCAAATAGCAATGAAATTTAATTGCTAAGAACATCAAAGCAGAGGTCTACAAAAACTGCTGATGCTCTGCACTTGTGCACACCTGCAATTCTGATTTCATTTTTTCACACCGGATCAGCTGTGATAGAAAGATGGATAATTAATCTTAGTAGAGGGAAACTCATCTCCATTTACTCCAATTTTAGCTGGTGGGCAACTGTAGAGATTTTACAAGTAACCATCTGATTAAACATCTGGATTGTGTAATTGCAAGAACGTTAGATAAATTGCAACAAATAAAATTCATGTATACGTACGTTAGGCTTTTGACTTGCAGCATAATGTCTGGTCCAATTTGAAGCTCATTCTGATCATGAATGATCCACTTTAACAAGAATCACCCACTTAAAGACTCAGGGTCAGTGAGGTTTTATTCAGCAAGGATGTATTAAACGGTTTAAAAGTGGCAAAGACACATTTTTGACTCCTTAACAAAATACAGTTCAAGCCAACGCATTATTTTCTCACCTAACCAACCCAGCCACGATGGGGAGAATAATGTGCTTTTTCCTTCGAAAATGGGCCCTTACAGTTACTTTTCACATGCCGTAGCGACAAATGTAATAAAACGATGGGGAGGCATATCAAGGCCATTAGTTTCTGTTAAACCTTTGGTTTCAAGCACATCACGGTCGAAACTCCCACAGAAAACCTCTATATGTGAACAATTATTTTCCTCATCTCTTTTCAACACAAAACGGCAACTCTGAGAATGACAAAAGGAATTCATTTTAGGCGGATTTGTAGGGCTGGAATCAGGTAGACGATCGATTTTTAACAGCACACGGTGGACCGAAAGTAAGAACGTGTGCGGAGGCTTTAAACGAACAGGATTTGATCTGCTTTTTCTTCCTCCCTCTAAACCCTCTTGCTCTCCCTCGAACACAATCACTCCCTCATTCTCCTTCAGTCTCTCAGGCTACGCAGTCGTTCTGCGAGGCTATTAGCGCAATCAGACAGCAGCTGCACACTTGGCTGTATAACAGGTAAACACAAACAGGATTAGACTTGGCAGAACTGTTATGGCTACGCTCCTGAGGACAACTAGCTTGACAGTTCACTTTTGATGGCCCAGCGTTTCCCCTCAGAGCGTCATTGTTTGCTTGTAACAGGCTTTCAGTTGTGCAGGCACAGAAGTGTAAGACATCGATTATGGCCTATGCTCTGTCTCTCCAGTCATTCGACCGTTGTTAGTTGAGCTCTGACAACCAGGTGTATTCAAGGTCTGCTATCAGAAGGAAAGAAAATCAATCGGGGCTGATTTTGCGTTACCTGCAAGCCAGCATTAACATGCCGCTTGGAGTTTGGTGTACGTTGCTGTCCATCAAAAGGCTGGAGAAAAACCAAAGCAGATGAACAAATGGCTAAAGATTCCCTTGATATGTGGAGCTTCCAGCACAGGAAGTCTAAGGACAACAGAACAGACGGTTTGCGAAATCTGCAATGTGATGAATGTGCATCTGGGGCCACCAAAGAGTCCAACATCAGCAAATCAGACCAGTGCAGTATGTGGTCAAGGTAAGGGGAGTACATTAAAGGTGCAGACAACTTTGTTAGTCCTTCCCAAAAAGAGAAAGCATTACCCACAAGAAAAATTAACATGTGTATTTTGCCATCTGTTACAAGGCTGGGTAAAAACAACAGCAGGGTAATTCCTTGTCAAATCAACCAAATTTCAAAAACTCCGGCTCAAATTTTTTATTTTGCTAATATTTTTTCTGAAGAAAGATAGACAAGTATAGTAACGAAAGCCAAAATGTTAAATGTCAAGGATGGATGTTTACTGAGCAATCCACTGTTTTGTAGAGGGAGGTAAAAATGGCAATTCAGAGTCAAGTTACGGAGGGTAAAAATGACTTCAGAAAGATGGCAGCATCATAATGTTGTTTTTACACAGAGATTGGTAGTTCTATTAGTAAAATCTGTTGACTTTAGCAATCTTTGTTGCATTATGTGCCAATGGTGACCATTCAAAAATAGGGAAACAGCACTTTTCAAGTTTTTCTCCAAAGATTGCGTGCCTGTCTCCACAGTTCTTCAAAGTTTGCATGCATTGATATCCTCATATATCTGACTGAATGATGTAGGGTCTTTAAAAAAAAAAATAATAAAAATCAAGATTCCAAAAAAACCAAAAAATAAATAAACAACTAGAATCTAAAATTCTATTTTCAGCGATTAAAACCTTTTGTTTTACTCTCTTCTTCACATTGTATGGTTTCAGAAGACTTGGAATGCATTGCAACTTGTTTATAATACTTTTATACTGCATTTTATGGTCAGTTTTTGCAATAAATACACGTGACTGTGCTTTTATTTGTTTTATCACCTTTTATGTGTTTTATATTGCTCAGAAGTGGGGTTACAGTAGGTGCTCCAATGATGAATTTTATAGAAATTTATTTCTGTTTTTACAAATGCATGCAAACCATTAAATTAGAGGAAACAACTGAAAGCAGTGGAGGACCCTGCACGGCAAAAAGTGATGCTAAAAGGATACCCTGTGCATAAAACAAAAAAACAAAAAAGACGCTAATGGGGTACCTTGAGCATCAAAAAGCAATGCCAAGGGGTCCTGCCTAAGTGCTGCTTAAACAGAAGTTAAGGATAAAGACTCGCTTGATCTGTAGAGTTCTCCAGCATGGGAAGTCTAAGGACAACAGAAGACTCGGTTTGTGCACTGGCACAGAAGAGCATTTGCCAGGTGATGAATGTGCATCTGGGGCCACTGAAGAGTCCAAAATCAGCAAATCAGACCAGCACAGAATGTGGTCAAGCTAAGGTGAGCTCAAAAATGTGCTTAAACAGGAGGACAACTTTGTTACTTACTTACTTTTCAAAAATAGAAAGCATTACAAATTAGCATGCTGCTTGAAGTTTGCAGTTGCAATGCTTGCATTGCAAGGCTGGAGAAAAACTAAAGCAGGTAAACACAAGTTAAGAATAAAGACTCCCTTGATTTGTTGAGTTCTCCAGCATGGGAAGTCTAAAGAACAACAGAAAAGGTTTGCGCACTGGTACAGATCACTGCATCTGCAAGGTGATGAATGTGCATCTGGGGCCACCGAAGAGTCCAACATCAGCAAATCACACCAGCGCAGTATGTGGTCATGGTAAGGTAAGCACATGAGAGGGTTCAAACAGAAGGACAACTTTGTTCCTTCCTTCCCGAAGAGAGAAGGCATTACGCACAAGAAAAATTAACGTGCCGCATCAAGTTTGGTGCATTTTACTGTCTATCACAAGGCTGGAGAAAAACCCAAGAAGACAAACACAAGACGAGGATAAAGACTCCCTTGGCTTGTTAAGTTCTCCAGCACGGGAAGTCTAAGGTCAACAGAACAGTGGGTTTGCGCACTGGCACAGAAGAGCATTTGCCAGGTGATGAATGTGCATCTGGGGCTACCAAAGAGTCCAACATCAGCAAATCAGACCTCTGCAATATGTGGTCAAGGTAAAGAGAGTACATAAAAGGTGCTTAAAGAGTTAGTTCACTTCCAGAAAAAAAAAAAAAAAAATCCTTATAATTTACTTACCCCCACACTGTAAAAAATAAAAAACACAATTTGTTGAGTCAGCTTAAAATAATTTGTTACCCTACTGCCTTAAAATTTTAAGTTCAGTCAACTAAAATAAGTTTAGTCAACTTGAAATGATAAGTTGTACTAAGTAACAACTTAGATATTTGTGTTTGCTAAACTTAACAGATGGGTAAGTAACCCAGCTGCCTTAAAATTTTAAGTTGATTCAACTCAAATATCTAAGTTGTCACTTAGTATAATTTAACATTTCAAGTCGAATAAGCTTTTTTTGAGTCGACTGAACTTAAAATTTTAAGGCAGCCAGGTTACAAATTATTTTAAGTTGACTCAACAAATTGTTTTTTACAGTGCATGTTATCCAAGATGTTCATGTCTTTCTTTCTTCAGTTGAAAAGAAATTAAGGTTTTTGAAGAAAACATTAAAGGTTTTTATTCAACCTTGACCATGTGATGAGTTGGGAGTGAGAACTTGTTGGGTAAACAGAAGTATAAAGACTCCCTTGATTTGTACAGGTCTCCAGCATGGGAAGACCGTATAGTGGACTATATATTTCAATGCAGCTTCAAAGGGCTCTAAAACGATCCCAGCCAAGAAATAAAGGTCTTATCTAGCGAAACAATCGGTAATTTTCAATATATATATATATATATATATATATATTTCAAAATTCAAAATCATACATTTTGGTAAAGGGCATTTGACCTTGTTTGCATGTTCACTTTGTAAACACTGGGTCAGAACTTCCTCCTACATCACACATGCATGATAAAGTAATACGTGAGGTCGAGTAATTTCAAGATGAGCATTTGTGGTCAAAAAGCATTCAAATTTTACTTTTTTGAAAATGACAGAACATTTCATTAGATATGGACCTTATTCCTCGGCTGGGATCGTGTGGAGCACTTTGAAGCTGCATTGAAACTGTAGTTTTAACCTTCAAACCACTGAGCACCACTGAAGTCCACTATATGGAGAAAAATCCTGGAATGTTTCCCTTAAGAATCTTAATTTCTTTTCGACTGAAGAAAGACAGACATGAACACCTTGGATAAGGTGAGTAAATTATTGGGAATTTTTTATTCTGGAAGTGAACTAATGTTTTAAACTGGAGGACAACTTTGTTACTTCCTTCCCAGAGACAGAAAGCATTACCCACAAGAAAAATGAACGTGCCGCATGAAGTTTGGTGTATTTTGCTGTCTATCACAAGGCTGGAGAAAAACCAAACAGATAAATACAAAACGAGGATAAAGACTCCTTTGATTTGTAGAGCTCTCCAGCACAGAAAGTCTAAAGGACAACAGAAAAGGTTTGAGCACTGGCACAGGACTGCATCTGCAAGGTGATGAATGTGCATCTGGGGCCACCGAAGAGTCCAACATCAGCAAATCACACCAACGCAGTATGTGGTCAAGGTAAGGTGAGCACATAAAGGGTGCTTAAACAGGAAGACAACTTTGTTCCATCTTCCCCAAAGCGGGTAGTTTATTGTGCCTCTGGGTGACAGGGTGTCCAGACAGAAAAAGTCCTAAAACATGTCTGATTTAGCTGCTGTTCAAACACTAGTAGACAAAACCTCAGTGTCAGCAACTTTCATACTTACACAAGCCATTTCATAAATCTCGAGCATGCACTGTGACGAAAAGCGCCGTCAAACAAACTCGTTAAGAGTGAAATTGAGTTGTGATTTTCTGGTATACGTCAAAGTTCTGCGATCGTTAAGCCGGACTTAAGTAAGTGCAGGTTTGGCCGAAGGGACGGATCTAGCTCTGGTCAAAAGGGACGTCGGACGAAAGGCTCTTACACGCATAAGCTCTGCTACCCAAGCGAGAGACATGATGATGTATTACCTCTGGTGCTTAGGTTCCACTGGCAGCAAGCTCACAGAGACTTCCAACACCCCCTCCAGCACCAATTACAATTTAGAAGCGTCTCTCGCCAGCAGGGGGCTTTTCCTTTTAAGCTTCTGCCATTTTGAAACGCACACAAAGCTTTGTGTCAATCCCTCACTCCCCAATCTGTCCACTTCATTCACGTGCTGCCGCACCTTTGCAGTCACTCTTTCCCCAATCGTCGCCTCTCGTTTCCTTTCACCAAACAGATAAAATGGCTCTCCGTTCCCCACAGTCTAGAGTGTCTCTTCAGCAAGGAAACTGTAGTTTATGTGAAGTGTGGTATTTATTACTACATCATGCATTATGCAGGCCCCATTTCTAGAAAGAGACTCAATAATGTATCAAGTGAACAGCGTATCTGGTAGCATAACGCACGGCCTGCGTAGCCGTTCCCGGTGAATGCGGTTTGGAAAGCGGAACTCGTGAGTATTGTAGTGTCTGATGTCATAAAGATGCCTATGTGTATGTATATCTTTCCCAGAATCACATTTGCACATGGCATGCATCTGAAACAGAGGCAGATAAACAAGTCTAAAAGGGTTACTTCTTTCTCCTGATAGAGAAAAAAATGCTAATCAAGATCAAGCCTCAAGGAAAGTGCGCAGTGGTTTCACATGAAGTAGTTCAATCATGAAAAACAAATTAGCAATTTGACATGTTAACTGATGCATGCCACACACTGTCTGAGACACATAAAACACTCATTTTTCTTTACTAAGGCTGCAAGTGACACTTATTACTATTGCTCATACTCACGATGAAACAAAAGTAGCAACAGATCCTTTCTTCCATATTCTGACATACATCTGAAATGAATTACTGAGAAGTAAGCAAAGCAGGCCGGGGATGAGGTTCAATCCTTAAAGGGGTCATCGGATGCCCATTTTCCACAAGTTGATATGATTCTTTAGGGTCTTAATGAAAAGTGGATCACAAATGATTTGGGCGAACATAGACGCATTTATGCAGATCGGGAGGCGCATTCCCTTCACAAACAAATGTAATCCACTGCATCTTCAGCGGCTCAGATGTCAGGAGTAAATGACAACCACTATGTTCATTATTACATCCAGCAACACAACACCTCAATCGCTCAATCTGAGATATTCTTGTCTAACTTGCGTCCCTCCATCGAAACAATGGAGGTCTGACTGTTACAGCTGATCTGACGTAAAACACTCATGTCAATCAGCTATCGTGGGAGCGGCCTCTGTCTGTGTGATGCATTAGGGGGGCTGGAAGAGTTTCAGTAATGTACTGATTGACTAAGAGACTGAATTTTGTTGATGAAAATTATTTTGTTTTGTTTAAAACAAATATGTTGATATTGTTAAATTAAATTTTCCTTCTCCTTTGACGTTCAAAATTAAATTAAAAAAAACTTTAAAAACTACCATTTCTGTCCTTTACGTAATGTCCTATGGCGTGACACACATAAAAGAACCACAGATTTGTTTTCATCTCAAAATAACAAAAAACAGTTGAGTATTGCAATAGGGGAGATACAAATATCACTAATCTCAAAACTGTATAATTTTCAGCAGTTTTGAACGGATGACAGCAAAGTTTGTCTTGAAATTGTCCAACAAGTCATGGGGAAAAAAAATGATGTTAATGATAATTGCATATTAAATAAATAACACTATATTGAAATAAGTGTAACAGTGAAGATAAATCTCTCTCATGCTATTTGTATATTATTAAAAGTTGTCACACCAAAGGACAAATTAATGGTACAGTTCAGTAAAAAAAAAAAAAAACAATGACCAATGACTAATTTCTCAAAGATCAGACTTTACACTACATAAATATTGCATTTTCTAAAATCAACTATGGTCACAAGTTACAGATAGAGTTCAATGGAACTTGCGACCATAATTAGCTAACAATGCTTTTGGGAAATGCACCCTAGGCCTGTTTCCAACAACAAGCAATCATTCCACACTAAATGCAAAACTGCTGCTTAAAAAGACACAATCATATCCAATCAGAAGTTATTTAAAGTTCAATTATCAAAAATACATTTTCTGAACCAATGGGATTTTACAGAAAAAGAAGCCAGCAGATCGACATTGCTTGTTGCAGTCTTGGGACAAAATATCAGATTAACATGGAAGAGCATTTATTTCTTGTCACGTTATCTTGGTTTCACACTGTTTGTGCTAAAGATATGAATAATACCTGCAGCTTTGTAGCAAGCTGCACTATTACTTTACAACATGATAAGACTTTCATCTTGCAGACTAGAGCCATGTCTAGAGACCATAATATCAATACAATACTGGAATAAGCTATTAAGCATCTACTATCATCCAAATCAACCTCTTAACTATGCTCTAGCTAGCAACCATTTAGCTTCAATCCGATGCAAAGCATTTTCACATTGCTGTACAAAAACATAGCTATGTTATTAACCCTTTTTAGCTTTGTTAATGAAAAATACTAATGGATACAGGTGCAGAATTAATTAAGGAACCTGAACTGTCAGACAGACACTATAAAAACATCAACATTCAAACATATGGTATGTACACATGCTGCATGAATTAGTGTTCTTGATAAAAGAATCATTTCGAGTCTCTAATGAATGTGGTTTTTAAAAACAACAACATACAGCAGCTTTTAAAACACTTTTAAGATAATCTACCATCTGAGAGCCACAGAGAACCATAGGAGGTCTCAAACACACAGCACAGTGACGAAAACACCTGCTCACCTGCTGCACTGACATTTATGCTAATTGTTTGAACCCATCTGTGGAGCAATAGGAATTACTGAAGCAAACAGTTTACTGGCAAACAATTCTGTGTGCCCAACACATCTTTGCAAGCCATGTGTGTTAAACATCCTATAGCTCTGTGTGATTGCTCCTATCGTAATGTTTTGGTAATTAGTATACATAACCTCTCCGCACAGCCTTTCACCCAGAGTCTGATTTCAACAACCAACCCTTCCCTCCAATCTCATTAAGTATCTTATTTGAATAGCTGTATAGAAAGTCTACACTGAGAGGTAAGGGTTTTCTAATTTGCCTGCAGCGCCCTGGCACAGCAGATGGGAAACGATGACAGCTCAAGATCCCTGCACAGACTTAGCTCTCTGTACTGTCTGCATCAGAGACGTGGTCGTGTTGTAATCTTTTATTCACATCAGTCACAAATAATAGAGTGTCAGCTACAATCCAATGCACACTGGGCATAATAGGGCTGGGCAAAATTCTGCCTTTGTTTCAATCCATGAATGTGAATTGAATGCACCGATGGATTTTGGAATTGGAATATGAATTGTAATGACATGAAGAGGAGGGAATTACACCTCGAAAGAGTTTCAGTTTTTAATCGCATTTAGTTTTTAAGTTATTACAGCCCGATCTCACGGCAATCCATACATATTTTACGAGGCAGCTAATTCGTACGAATTTGTACAACCTCACTCGTACAAATTCAAAAGATTTTAGCTAAAACGTATGGATTATACGAGTTGAACAATATGCATGTATTTGTACGAATGCCCTACAACTAACGCTGCCCCTAAACCTACCCGTCACTTAAATCGTACAAATTCGTATGAATTAGACAGCCTATAAAATACATACAAATTGGTCGTGAGATAGCGTTAGTTATTTAATAATTTTAAGGAATAAATTACATTTTAAAATGTATGCAAATGGAAAACAGCTATTTTAAAATGGTAAAAATATTTCAAAATATTACTGTATTTTGATCAAATAAATGCAGTTTTGGTGAGCATAAGAGAAACTTAATTTTAAATAAAAATATACACTACTAGTCAAAAGTTTTTGAACAGTAGGATTTTTAATGTTTTTTTTTTTTAAAGAAGTCTCTTCTGCTCACAAAGCCTCCATTTATTTGATCCAACAGTACAACTTTGAAATATATTTACTATTTAAAACAACTGCTTTGTTTGAATATATTTTAAAATGCATTTTTTCCCCTGTGATTTCAAAGCTAAAATTTTAGCATCATTACTCCAGTCACATGATCCTTCAGAAATAATTCTAATATTCTGATTTGCTGCTCAAAAAAAACATTTATTATTACTATTATTATGTTAAAAACAGCCGAGTAGATTTTTTTTCAGGTTTCTTTGATGAATAGAAATTATAGAAGAACAGCATTTATCTGTAATAGAAATCTTTTGTAACATTATAAATGTCTTTATCATCACTTTTGATCAACTTAAAGAATCCTTGCTTAATAAAAGTATTGATTTAATAATTAATATAATTAATTTAAAAAAAATAATAAAATACTGACTCCAAGCTTTTAAATGGTACAGTGTATAACATTACAAAATCTTTTTATTTCAGATAAATACTGATCTTTGTATCTTTATATTCAAAGAATCCTGAAAAATGTACTCAACAGTTTTAAATATTGGTAATAATGATAATAACAATAATAAATGTTTCTTAAACAGCAAATCAGCATATTAGAATTATTTCTGATGGATCATATGTCACTGAAAACTGGAGTAATGATGCTGAAAATTCAGATTTGAGGAATTAATTACATTTTAAAATATATTCAAATACAAAGCAGTTATTTTAAATAGTAAAAATATTTAATAATATTACTGCTTTTGCTGTTTTTTTTTTTTTTTGATCAAATAAATGCAGGTTTGGTGAGCAGATGAGAATTATAGAGAAAAAAAAAAAAAACATTAAAAATCTTTTGACTGGTAGTGTATACATTATTAAAATGTTTTATTTAAATGTCAATATGTATACAGACAAAACAATAAAATACCATACTTTAAAACACTATAAAATGCACAAATATGCATTTTTATTTAAAAATTCTAATCAGAAATTACAGAAACCCTGGTTCACAAATCATTTCAGTGGGCGATGCGACTGTTTGCATGCTGATTCAGTAATATCTAAATGCTTTTATAAAAACAGAATGTGCAATTGAATAAAAGGATTATGCAATATGAGTCATGTGTTTTAATACAGCCTACTGTACCATCATTGAGTTAATCCTCCTGCTACATTATCAGGCGGAGAATTAAGCCCCATAATAGTCAACCATTACACCGTAATCTATTTTTCTCCATTTCCTCTTCCACCCAGGAACTGCTGATTTTACACAAAATAATATTAAGAGCAGCAATTTTGGAAAACAATCCTCTGCACTCACTTCAGGAATGGGAAACATTACACCCACTTCACGTACTGGTATGTTAGATTTCATACCATCGCAGAAGCTTCTGACCTTGAATTGTAGATGAATTATGCACGTGAACTGTAACGCGACCCTGGTCTGAAGCAAAGCCAAGTACTTTAACGGCGTAACAGCTACCTGTTCCATTATGCACAATCAAGCCCCATAATGGGCCTGTCTGCAAACAACACAGGAGACAGCCATGTGTGACACCGAACACTTTTGGCCCGGATGTGGCACCCCAGTGATGTTTACAAGGACAGAAGGAAAGGACACACACCTGAACAAGCATGTGGAGGGATGACTGTAATCTGAGAGAAGTGCTTGAATCATGAAGAAAGCAAGCTGGAAGCAGGCCTGCTCCAATCTGCCACAGTTACAGCCGTCAGAAATTATAGGCTGGGGCCCTTTAGAGGCTTTTTGTGGCCCCTGAGGTCAGAATCAAAAAGGAAGAGTTGATGTGTTCCACCAGATAGGCTTTATTACGAGTCTGTGTTTTAAAGAGCTTTACTCAAGACCTCAGTGATCCCTGTTAAAGTTCTCCTAAGAGGCTACTAGCTGCGGAGAGGCGCCGGACAGTTAGCAGCTCCCATCAGAACCTAAACTATGAGCCTCGGCCCTTTCCTTTCACTCTGCTGCCCACATCAGCTAGTATGTCGGCTACCGAACCAGCGTCCAATTAAAATCACTCCGCTTGGACCGCTTCCCAGTTCAACTGCATTGGCAGGGAGCTCTAATGTTCAGAATGGAAAAGATGAAAACGAGCGCTATCTCATTTAGCCAGACCAGCATTATCGATGTTTCTTCTTTTTTAGATTTGAAAGGTGAAGATCATTACAAAGCACTCGTCTTTTCAGCAACAAATTATTTCAAGCATTTAGCACGATTCTGAGGAGAAACATCATCCTTTCTTGCCATATGGAAACAGCTTGGGGATTGTTATAACAGCACTAATACAAACACTCTGTTGTAAAAATCAATTATAATGCCAGGTGCACACTTGACTTTAGCTGATAGTATTCTGGCCTCTCGCAGTATCCACAGCCGTGCACGGAGACAGAAACTCTATATATTGTGAAAAGAAATAAAAAATCCACACAATATTTTCTAGATGCTGTGGTAAGGAAATCAATAGCAACACTGCAGTTCCAGCCCATTCTAATTGCGTTTCAAGTCAGGGATGTTGGGCTACTGTCTACCGTTTTACGAGGACCAACAGCGCCCTCTAATGGACGTTTTTAAAAGGACACCCTCTCCGAGAATTGGAGAACCACATCAAACCAACTCCTCTCCTTTCACTTGTCTCTGAAGATTACAAAAGGCTATCGGGTTCAAACAGGCCCTCAGAAGAAGCACTGCTTCAGCTGCTTCTGTGATCCATCAAAGCACTTCCTGTTTTCAGTGCTGTAATACAAGGTATTAGCAATCATATCAATGATGGCACCTCGCCTGATAGCTCCCACATCCATATCACTGGGAAAAAAAAAAAAAAAATATTGAACAATAGTTTGAGCCACATTAATTAAATATATTAATGCAATGTTATGGATTTTACAAACGCAAATAAGTACTTTAGTGTTGTCTATCACTGCCCTAAGTGAATAAATAAATAAAAAATACGAAAAAAATAGGATTTTTGTAACGTGAATAACAAAATTTGAAAAAATATATAAATAAAATTTAGATAGATAGATAAATAGATAGATTAACTGAATAAAATGCATGCATGGGGTCTCGTGTACTTGCTGTCGACGGTCGTCATGCCAACATGTTTAGTACACAGATGAACTGTTGTGTTTTCAACTCGTGTAGGCTAACTTATAGCTAATGCTTGTTAGGTTTCGTTTCCAGTTTTCCAAAAATAAAATAACTGAATAACATGGCGGCTTGTTTGGTGCCGGATTTTCCAGCTGTAAGGATCGCCTTAGAACATTTGGGCGACTTAGGTAAGAAACAGTCTTTAACCCTCTATGGTACCGTGTTGCCTGGAGGCAACACAGCCTATTTTTTTTTTTTGTTTAAATAAAATGAGCCACCCATTTAATGAATCAATGCTATCTTAGTAAAGAAGTAGTCAAATACTAACAAATGAAATTGCAAAAAAGTGGTCACGTGACCCATAGGGCTCTATTTTGCTCCCTCTTTCAGGATATGTGCACATGTCACATGACTCCATATTTTGTCCAGAGAAAGGGGCGGTTTTCATCAATTTTCATTCATATAATTGTCAACAAAAAATCTGAATCACCTTCACTGATTAGTAAAGAAGTATTTTCAAAAACTTTTCATAATATATCATCAAATATATCATAAGAAAATTACAAAAAACTGCATGTTGCCTCAAGGCAACATTGTACCGTAATGGAATCACATATGGCCATACCAGGCATATAGCATAGCATACATGTATATGATATTTGTAAGAAAAAAGTCAGAATTAACTAAATGTATTTGCATTTTTGCATGGTATTGTAATCTATTATAAGAATTGTAATTCATATGCAATATCTAGTTTGGTTATACTTGTGATGCACGATGGTACAGTGTTGCCTGAAAGCAACGTGTGGGTATGAAATCTTACTTTTTGTTAAATATAAGATGTGCAAAATATCAAAAGTGTGTGAAATCTATTTGTTCAAATGTTTGATTAAAGAAACTGGTGTTTTAAATAAATTGATTATTTTTTTCTGCATGAAAATATCAAATGTTTAATTTTGTCCGTTGTGGTACAATGTTGCCTTGAGGCAACAAACTTTTAAAAAAAAAAAAATAAATAAATAAATAAATTATTAAAAAGGTTTATTGATATTGTTATAGTGTCCAATTTTAAGCAGGAAAAACATCACAAATAATTTTTTCCTCATTGATATCATAATGCGTACCGTAGAGGGTTAAACGCACAAATTCATATGCCAACTAGTGGCAAATACTTCAATAACAGCGATTTCAATATTACGTCATGACATATTTATCAATAAATGTGGGAATTACATAAAGTGACCTCTAATTTAGCCTATCTGTGAAGTGATAAACTCTTTGACACCTTACAGATAAACGACTGAGGGAAGAAGGGGTTTCATTTAGTCAAGAAGCAAGTCACCATCTGAAAGAGACAGCTGAAGCCATTAAAGATCTGGTATTTACTATTTTGTTTACATATATGGTGTTCTTCATCATCTAAACTGATTCGTGTATACACTTTGGGTTGCATACTGAATGCAGTATGACTATTCAGTATATCTGATGTGTCACTTCTGTAATGCAGTACATTTTCATGTTAGTATACCCTGGTGAAAAAACCAGCATATGCTGGTCCTTTGCTGGTTCATGCTGGTCCTTGACCTTTGTTATCATTTTTGGTAGTCTATAGTATTTCAAATGTTTTTCCCCATCCAACCGATTAGTACAGCCCATAACATGACAATAACTGACCATTTTCAGCAGCAATAATAAGCAAAATAAGTGAGTTTGGTTTGGTTTAGTGGTATTGGTTATGTTCATTATTTTTTATTTTACTTATGTATTATTAATATTTAATTGAATATCTCAACATTTTACAATAGTAGCCAGGTGGTGAAGACAAGAAAAAAGAAACTTAATAACAGTGTCACTCGCAATCGCCTCTTGCACTCTCTGCTACCTGCGACGTCACTTGCAATCCACACAAATCGTGCGTGTTGTGTTATTTGTCCTTGACCAGCAACATGACCAGCAAAAACCAGCAAAGGACCAGCTTAAACCAGCATCAAAACTTACCTAACCAGTATTCCAGCATCAAAACATACCTACCAGCATATGCTGTTTTTTTCACCAGGATATGTAATAATTCCCTTAGCATATTGCATAAATTATTACAATTTTGTGTCTTACGTGATCTTTTAGAAAATAGTGTTTTCTTTTGTGACTAGTGAAAATTTGGGGTGAAATTGAATCATTTTGCAACTTCACTTTGAATGGATGAGGCCATTTTGTGTGCAATCCACCTTCTAACATAAAAAAATGTGAAATTGATTTTAGAGGGTTTGCACTTACGTCACGATTTCAATAGGGTCTGGCTGCAGACACAGTTGCATTTTTAGCTGTGCACTCTCAGACTTGCACTCTCAGACAACAGCACTTCCAAAAGTCTTTTTTTAATTTGTATTTTATTTAATTTATTTATTATTATTATTTAATTGAATATCTCAGCATTTTACAACAGTAGCCAGGTGGTGAAGACAAGAAAAAAGAAACTTAATTACAGTGTCACTCGCAATTGCCACTTGCACTCTCTGCTACCTGCAACGTCACTTGCAATCCACACAAATCGTGTGTGTTGCCAATGGAGACAAGACGAATTTAATAGCATAACGTACAGGGTCCTGCAAGTCATCTGTAGGAGATAAAGACAACACCTGCAAATCCGTGGCCACAAAACAGCAGAATATGAACGCAATGCGCAAAGTCTCTCGTTAAGCGTTTTCCTTCAGTAGAAAACCATTAGCACTTAATATGGCTTAAAGTATTAAGATAGTGCTATTAAAAGATCATAATGTGGACTAAGATGATAGACTAAACTCAATATGCTCCTCTTCATTCTTAAAACAGCTAATGTTACAGACAAGCAGGTGAGCCCAGAATAAATGCAAGGCCGCGTTTATTCGCGTTTTCCCATATAGATTAATCTCTAAAGCCCTTTTCATTGTCTTTGTCCGTTATGCTACATTATGTAAACAACGAAAACATCTATTTAACACATTGCGTTGTGGGGACATCTGCTTGCCTATACGGAGTTGGTCCTTTTAATATCACTTAAGGCATTTCTTATTGCGTGTTCATATCTGCTGGTATATAGTTTGTCAACAATAAGGTTTATACTGAATTTGGTCTTTATCATCTTAGTCCGTTTTGCCACACTAAGCGTTTGTTGGGCAAGTAGGTATAAAAGTGAAAGTTGTGCATTGTATTCATGGTCATATGCTTGCCCTGAAGTACATTAAATGAATAACTATATGTCAAATTTGATTTTTAATGGCACTTATTGTATATACTGTTCTGTGGCCACAGATTTGTGGTCTTTTCCTTTATCTCCTACAGATGACAAGCACGACCCTGTACGTTATGCTATTAAATTTGTTTTAATCATTTAACCACCACAGCGTCTTGTCTCCATTGGCAACACGCACGATTTGTGTGGATTGCAAGTGATGTTGCAGATAGCAGAGAGTGCAAGATGATTGTGAGTGATATTGTAATTTAGTTTCTTTTTTCTTGTCTTTACCACCTGGCTATTGTTGTAAAATGTTGAGAGATTCAATAAAAAAATAATAAATAAATAGAATAAAATAAAAAAATAAAATAGACTGCAAGCGGCATCACTTCCGGAAGTGCAGGCATCTGAGAGTGCACATCTGAAAATGCAAGTGCATGTCTGCAGCCACACCCTTCTTCACAATATGTTGCCATATTAGCGATACTCGGATGTAAACAACAGCATGGATTGCACAATTAATGTACTACTAAAAACATTGTTCTGCTAATTGATGCCGTCCAAATCACAGAAACTGCTAAATTTATATAGATTAGGACTTAGTAAGAAGGAAAGGGCATAACATTTTGATTAACTAAAGTTAATAGGTGGTAAAAATATGCAAATGATAAAAATAAACACAAATGTTGTCAAGATTCTTGCCCTGGAAACCCTGCTTCAATTTGGCCAAACACAAATGCCGTTTGTTCCTCAGTTTTTGCACTCTTCTCCTTGATTTGTTATCATTTTTGGTAGTCTATTGTGCTCCAAATGTTTTTCCCCATCCAAACGATTAGTACAGCCCAAAACATGACAATAACTGACTATTTTCAGCAGCAATAATAAGCAAAATAAGCGAGTTTGGTTTTGTTTAGTGGCATTGTTTATGTTCAGTGCTGCCAATATGGCTGCACTAAATATACACGTTACAGAATTCAAATGATAGCCTACTACACTACAGGAATGACTTGTGTATGTGTTAATTTCACTGTGGCAATCATATAGGAATCATCTAGAAAAATAGCACGTGAAAAGCTTGAAACTGAAACAATAGAGACAAGCAAACTTCGACATCGAACAATGAACCTACAGGATGACATTAGGAGTGAAATTTCAGGTGAGTTCCTCCACAAATCCTTGGAAACCTCTTGAATCCATGAAGTAAAAGTCTAAATACTAGGCCATCTCTGGCAACAACTTACCTGCAGCATAATGGAGGATGGGAAACTGCTCAGGCAGCCTATTAAAGTTGTTTGTTGCTGTCTTTTTTGAAGCTTGTGTCACTGCAGCTAGAGAAGGCAATGCTGCAGAGTTGAATCGACTTCAGTCCGAGCTGAAAACTGTAGTAGATGACATACAATCCATGGAGGAGAAACAACAACTCCTTGAACAAGAAAATGCTGTTCTGATGTGAGCATTCAAACATGTTGGCTGATGGGGATCATGGGAAATGTAGTTCACATTGCTATTTGTACCATTTACTTCCACCCACTCATTAAAACTGGAGTGCATAAATTTTTCAGTGCAACAGTAAAAATTCAGGGGGGGGGCCACCAATTTTTTTCTGACCAATTGCAGAAACCTGTTTGAAAACAACCATTATTTAGTTTGGTTACAGAAATTACACACAGATATGACACAATACATTATATTTACTTCTGCCTCTTGTAATTATATTTCAGTCGGGAGAGAGAAAACATTAAAGGAAACTATGAAGATGCTGTTGACCAGATGAATCAGCAGCTGTCAAACAAAGCTAGTTTACAGATGCTGTTAACAGAAAAACAAAATGAGATCCAGTCATTGAAGGACAAAATTGTCCAGGTGGAAATGGCCCAACAGGACCTAAAAGAAAACATGGTTCAGAGGAGTAAAACATTTGCTGAAAGCAAACATGCTGTGGAAAAGGAGGTAGCCTGAGCTTTTTTTTTTTTTTTTAAACAGGATGTATTTTCACTCAAAAGTTGTGGTTCAATTCATATTTCCTCTCTGTAGATAGAGGAAATTGTCCTTAAGATTAAAGAACAAAGAAAAATCAATGCAGAAACACGCAAGGAGCTGGATATCATTTCATCAGAGCTCCAAGACAAGGAGGAGACAATCACACAGTGTGAAAAAGTAAGCATCTACACATTTTGTATAGTGTCAAAACAATATGACTTATATTTGTATGGTTTGCTTTATTTATTCATCTGCTTTCAGCATATCTCCCAGCTGGAGAAAAACATTGCAAGAATGACAGCATCTAAAACAATGTGCAAAGAATGGCTTCATGGGGAGAAAAGTCAGAAAGAGGAACTTGATCGACAAAAGTAACCCATGACTGTTTTTAACATAAAGCATTTCTGTTTCCCTCACCTCTGGTCACCAGAATTAACTTCTGTTATTCATAATCAACAGGGAGTCTCATGAGCGTGAACTTCTTGAACTGGCGGAAGCATTTGAGCAGAAAGTTCAGGCCCTTCAGGAGCAGATGATGGAGGTAAGTAGAGTTAGACATCTTTGTGAAACTCGTGACACTAAACGAATAGCTGCTCCATAATACACTCTTTTCAGGTCGGGATCAAAACCCTCAAATCTCTGTCTTTAGATGTCAGATCTGAAGCATCGATTTCCTGCCTCTGGCCGGTCCCGCTGAGCAGCCATCACATTGAGCTTTTAAAATGCTTTCCTTCAAAGACACAATGTGCATAGATGACCTTTAATATAGCTGAGTGCTGGGCTGCCCTTAGATGTTAGATAGTTCAAGCAGTCAATAGATGTGCACCCGGTCTGGATACATGAACATTTATCTATCCATATATCCGTCTAAGCTAGCGAATAATAACCACAATTCATGGCAATTTGCTAAATTTCCCTATTTGTGCGAATTCATACAAATGACTTATCCCTAACCCCACCCCTAAACCTACCTGTCAATAGGGTCTAGACAAATCATACAAAATCATACAAGTGAGGTCGTACGAATTTGTACATATTAGCCACCTCATAAAATACAAATTGGTCGTGAGATAGCATTAGCAATTCAGACTTGCGAGTTATAAAGTCTAGTTCTCAAGGAGATAAAAGACTGATATGTTCTTAGAATAAAAATCAGAATTGTGACTTTATTTATCAGAATTCCAGATATAAACTCGATATTCTGAGAAATAAAGAAAAAAAGATCTCAATTGCGACTTTATTTGTCAGAATTTCGAGTTTATCTCACAATTCTGACTTTATTCCTCAGAATTGAGTTTATATCAAACAATACTGACTTAATAACTTGCAACTGCGAGTTTGTATCTCACAATTTTGACATTTTTTTTCAGAATTGCGACTTTTTCTCATAATTGCGAGACATAAACTCACAATCATGAGAAATAAAGTTGCAATTCTGAAAAAACAGTCACAATTGTGAGTTTATATCTCAATTGCAACTTTATTTATCAGAATTGAGTTTGTATCTCGCAATTCTGACTTTCTCTAAATTCTGAGTTTATATCACGTAATACAGACTTAACTCGCAACTGCGAGTTTATATCTTGCAATTTTGACTATAACTCGTAATTGCAAGTTTATATCTCAATTTTCGCAATTGCGAGTTATAAAGTCTCAGGGGATGTCAAATAAAAGACTGATATGTTCTTAGAATTGTGAGTTCTGACATGATCGTGTGTTATAAAGTCAGAATTGTGAGATATAAACTCACAATTCTAAGAACATATCAGTCTTTGTGAACAAATGTGTCTTTTTGATCTGTGACTTTATTTGTCAGAATTGCAAGATATAAACTCAATATTCTGAGAAATAAAGTTGCATTTCTGACAAAAAGGTCACAATTGTGAGTTTATATCTCAATTGCGACTTTATAACACACGATCATGTCAGAACTCACAATTCTAAGAACATATCAGACTTTATTCCTCAGAACTGAGTTTATATCAAACAATACTGACTTAGTTAATATCTCGCAATTATGAGAAAAAAGGTCACAATTGTGAGTTTATATCCCGCAACTGCGACTTTATTTCCCAAAATTGCGAGTTTATATCATGCAATACAGACTTAACTCGCAACTGTGAGTTTATAACTCATAACTGCAAGTTTATATCTCAATTTTGAGAAAATGAAGTCAGAATTGCAAGTTTGTATCACGTAAACCCGCAATTGCAAAAAAAAAGTCAGAATTGTCAGATTGCAATTTTTTTATTTTTTTATTCAGTGGCGGAAATGGGCTTCCATAGTGTTTTATCTAGGCAGGATGGTTTTCGATACTGTATTAGTAATGATAATTCGAATTTTCATTACTATTACAAAAATAAGAATGATATTTGTGGAGGGTGCTTGATAGTCATGCAAAAAACCTGAAATATTTTAATATTATTTTAAATGTTATCTTAATTCAGATTCAAATATTGTTACTATATTGTAATATATTGATTTATTATTTTAATATATGATATCATATTTATTATAACAGATAAAATTCTTTTGATTTTGGAGTGATTTGGATTCTCCTTCTAATCCATCTAGAGAGCAGGGAGAAATTTAATCTGGGTCTGATACCATTACCTAACACTGTAAGGAGTTGTGATTTCTTCTCAGGTTGAAAATGAGATAAAGGAAGAACAGAAAGTGAAAAGTGCTCTATCAGAGCCCCTCGCTAAATTGTCAGACATCTTCAGCACTCAGAGGAAAAAGGAAGATGACATGATTGCTGAACAACACAGTCTGTCCAAACGGTACATTCATCTTTTTAGTAGTCTTTCTTCTTTGCTTTATCACGATGCGTTTATATTTCAAGCAATCATTGTGTTTCTTTGTTCCAGATTAGAGGAGAATAAACTGAGACGTGATGAAGATGTTGTATCCATCGCCAAATGTAGATTTGAAATAAAAAACATGAAAGAAGAGATGAGACAGCTTCATGACGCTAACATGTATGACCCCAGCTTTTGTTTTATGGCTTTGTCTCACTACATTACAACTAAATGGTTTCATTTCTTTATTTGTGTGGTTGTCTCACAGAATCAATACAGATATGTTCAATAAAACTCTGGAGGAACTGGAGGGTCAATTGGCCAAACAGAACATGAACAGGTCTATCTTATTTTAATCTCACTTTTATGATATATCTTCTATTGGGGGACTAAACTGCAAAATGTACTTGGCAAACACATTGTGCAAAATAAAAAATAAAGAGAAAAAGAATAAATTGCAAGGAAACAGCCCTCCTCAAATCATTGTTAATACAGTCATTATCATATTAACGTTTGTGTATCCAGGTCAGCAGTTGAAGCTGAGAGAGAGAAAATATGTCAATCTCGCAAAACTCTTAAAGAGGAACATGAGGACTATGTAAGGGAGATCAATGCAGCCATCGAGCGAACAGAGAAGAGATATGGAGAGCTGCTTGAGGAGGTCTGACAGAAACACTAGTCTGTAGTGGTGGAAATACAAACAGACGTCACTGTATCTAAGGCATGTTGCTGTTTTTGTAGAAGAAACAACTCCAAAACCATATATTATTGAATTCAGTGATAAAGGACCTTACAGCAGAGCTGGCCAACACAGAGGAAGAAGGAAAACAAATGGAAATGAACTACCAGGCTGAAATTCAACAGCTTACAGTACAAGAGAGAATCCATATTCCATACACTCATTATAAGCTCAACATGCATTTTAAGATACATGTGTTTTAGCGTAGTGTGCATCTGAAGACTAAAAATGTATGTCTTGTGTTTCAAAAGAGCAATGTAGAATCAATCACTCAAGCTCATAAGGAGAAAGAGCAGGAACTCAAGGACCAGGAGTCGATTTTAGAGATGGTGGAGTCTCAGTTTGACATTGAAAACATCAAAAATCAGACTTTAAAGAACCAAATAACAGGTACAAACTTCATTTCTATTCTCCTCATGTAGCGCAACACTGCACCATGAACATACCTGAACGAACCGGTCACCTGTTGTTCAGCTATCGTTTGCTTGTTTATAAGACTTGATATATAAATGGGTTCATTATATAATTGTAAATAATTGAAATGACAGAGAAAAGAGATTAACTTAGCATATTAAAAATAGATTTTTTTCATTGGCAAATTCAATGGCAGTTGATTCTTCGCAGGGATGTTGATTGGCAGGGGATCTGACCAGTCATAACCCTGAATATGCCATTTTTGTCTGGCAAACAAACCAGACAGGAGAGTAAATTAACATCAGTGGACTTGAAAATCAGAAAGACGTCAATACAACAATCATGTTTATTTTGCACTATAACTAGTAACGAGGAAGAGATTATTGGGTTGCATGCAGCTTGAAGTGGGGTGCTACAGCGATCTGTCACGCAACATTAAAGAGCTACAAAACAGTATTTACTACGTTGTCAATTTCCTCTTTGCTCCACAATGTATTTTTCACTACGTAGGAACATCAACAAGGGAGGCGGGTCTTTGCGAAGGGTCAATTGTAAGATGCAAATTTTGTGTTTTTCTTCTTTACCAGAGCTGGAAACCCAAAGAAAACATCTTGAGCTCTCCATTGAGGAGGTCACAATGCAGACGACTGCTCTTTTGCAACCAAAGGTTAACCTTTACTGAGCGTTTTCTAATCGGGTGCTAGTTTACTTGATGCTTTAGTGTCCATTTGTATATTTGCAGGAAGTTCTGAAAAGACAGCTGATGACTCTGAGGGCCAAGCATATGGAGATGTTAACTGCTAACACTGCAGTGATCAGTGCAGTCGAAAAAAGCATCTATGAAAACAAGGTCATGCTGGAGCAAGTTACGATGGAAAATAGTCGCCTGCATGTGGTAAAAATGAACTCTAATTTGCACAGACAGACACATAACCTTGATAGCACGCTGTCTGAGATGATTTTCAACAGTGTTTTTTTCAATAGCGCATTGAACAAATGATGGAGGAAATACTGAACGCAAAGAAAGACAAGGAAAAGTATACGCAAGAGGCCAAGTGGATGAATGAGGAAATGCAGTCCCTCTTTAGTGAGTCTTTTGACAATCGCTTTAATATTTTAAGCATTCTGCTCTTGGTATAATGATCCAGAACAAATAATGTCTCTTTTCTATTCCTAGAGAGTCTAACAGACACCTGGAATATGGAAATGATACTTACTGAGGTATAAGAAAACAAAAACACAATGCAGCTAAGGAACATTTCTGGTTCAGTATAAATTTTCTCAATATAGGGTTTGCACGTCATGATTTGATCAGTTACCTGGATGCGCGGCCATATTGGCGATACTCGGATGTAAACAACAGCATGGATTGCATGGTTAATTTACCACTGAATATGTTGTTCTGCTAATGTATGCCGTCTAAACCACAGAAAAAATGTGTGGAAGCTGCTAAATCATATAGTGAAGGACTTAGTAAGCAGGAAAGGGTGCAATATTTTGACAAACTAAAGTTAATAGGTGGTAAATGATACATACGAGCAGTACTAATTAAGATATTAGCCTAATATTTCTCCTACCTGACCGGAAATGATAAAGATTCTTTCCCTGGAAATCCTGGTTCAGTTTGGCCAACCACAAACGCCTTTTGTTCCTCAGACATTTTTTTGCACACTTCTTCCTGATTTGTTATAACTTTCAGCAGTCTATAGTACTCTAAATGTTTTTCACTGTCTAACCGATTAGTACAGCCTAAAACGTGACAATAACTGAGCATGTTCAGCAGCAATAATCAGCAAAATATGCGAGCTTCACTGGGTTCAGTGCCACCGATATTGCCGATTGATGACGCATTGTGAAAACACTATTGACCCTTTGCAATCATAATGCCGAATCTGCCATTTTTGTTTCACAAACAAACCAGACAAGAGAGTAGATTAACTTTGGTGGACATGAACTTGAAAAAATGTGTGTATTGACATCTTTCAGCAGTTGAAACAAGATGCCTTCTTATGTTCATTTATGTTTACTTCATGTTGTAACTAGTCAACAGAAAGAGATGGTCGGGTCATGTGGCTTTAACTGAGGCGCTACAGCAATCTGTCACGTCACATTAAAGAGCCACAAAACGACATTTATTGTTTGAATTGTAAAAAAATGACTAAACTTAAAAGCTTAGACTTTTCATACCTAAAGACAAAGTAACCTGCTCGCTCTTGTGTGTCGGGGCGTTCTGTTTTCTCTTTGCTCCGCCATATTTTTCACTGTCTGAAAACATGATGTGAAGCGTGAGTGCGCCATGTCTTGTCGAACATAGCAACAATAAAAAAGAAAACGGGTCTTTGCAAAGAGCTTCACATTCCTGCTTATAGAGTCTACTAAATGAGGGTCGCATCAATTATTTTCCATGGTAACTGACAACAGATGTTATTCATCAAGATTAACACAATGAAACTGGAACGTTCCTTTAAACTAATGAACTTGCATGTTTTCTGACATGGCTGTTGAAACCTTTTCTTCAGAACTTGATGTTTTGCTGACGACTTTATCAGATGTTACTGTAAAATAAATGAACTAATCGTGACTCTTTTATATTAGGAATCTGCAAATCAAGACCAAACGATTGTGGAGAACATATACAATCTCATAGTAAGGATTCAAGAAAGAAAACATCACATCAGCGACTTCAACAACAGACTGGAGAAAGAGTTAGTAGGCATGAGCTCCATTTTACAGAAGCCAACAAAAACACTCAAGTCTTTACATTAATATGAAAAAACATTTCTACTGTTTCCAATAGCTTCAGACATTTAAAAACTATTTTTACAGAGATTTCAATTGTTGAGAGCAACTTCTGTTTTAAATATTTTATAATAATTTAAAATGTATAATGATTATAGAAAGCATGGTAATAAGATAGCATTAGTTAATGCATTACATTTTCCACATGCATTATATCACATCTAGGCAAAAATCTGTCAGTTTATTCAACAAGTCAAACGCACTCGATAAACGTCCATTTTCATAGATCTAATAACCATGGATGTAACTCACCACATGTATAACACATACTACATGTTGAATAAAACTCTAAAACATTAATATCTCTAATCAGTTTGTTATATTCCACACATCACTGTAGAACATAAAAATATACATGCTTAATAAGAGAATTATTTCATCAAGTTGTAAGGATAAGTGTTTGAGAACACTGAAAACTACATAATTATTCTCACAATACAATGTGTATACAGATTTACATATTCAGCAGCAAAACAATCATAATGCCACATGCAAATTTGTCCCAACATACCTTTTATAGTGTTTATAGCTTTTATCATTTAACCATGCATGACAACTAAGCTTAAATACATTAACATTATATTTGGCACAACATTTGTCATATGAAGTTGGTTAACATTACTTCAGGGCTCTCATGAAATTCACAGACCAGCTGTATCATATATAACACACAAAAAATACACTGTACATTACAACAAATTGTTGATTTGTATCTATTCTTGACAACAGATGTAAATCACTAGTATCAACCTGAAAGAAATAATATATATTTAAGTTACCATAAATTTACAAAAACGTTGAATATTTTCCCAATTTTGCAAAGAAATACACTAAGGAAAAGAACATTTTTCACAAAGTATTTGATCTGTTCAATACAAGCAAGCAACATAATATTCATAGACGTAAAAGACTTTATGGCAACATACTATATTATGAACAGTGACTAAATGTCGTGTTTATGGCTCTTTGGTGTCCGTGCCAAAGGTGTCATTAAATTAAAAGTCTGTGGGAGATGATTTTCCTACACAGGAATTGACATCAGTGTCCATTCCCACCCTCTGACAGAATTCTGTTTGGCTCTGTGAACCGGGCCGTCAGCAGGTAGAAGAGAGCAGGTCCGGGCACCAAAGCCAACAACGGCAAATCCTGTCCTAGTTTATCCAGTCGGGATATGGAAATGATACCGTATGCATGAAGGAGCCAATGGCTGAAGAGAACCACGAGGCGCTTCTTCTTAGCCACAAGGTTTTTGAAAGACTGTGGGAGATAAGTCACAAATATTTTTAACAAATGTCTTTGACAATGAAATAATGAAATTTTCAAAGCATTGTGACATTTAAAAAAAAAAAGAAAAAAAAAGAAAAAGTATTTACCTGTATCTCTGATGCAGACATGTAAACTGCCAACGTGACCAACGATAAGACCAAAATAATATATGGAAATGCATAATCTGATTAGATAAGAAAGGGAAATACAAAAACAGTGTCAACCAGAGCTATTAGAATTAGCTATAACTACAACTATAAAAAAAAAAACTTTGTTACTTAAAAAACAAACTTTAACTGAAATGCAAAAAAAAAAAAAAATAAATAAATAAAACTATACAGACATTTAAAAAAAACTACTATAAATTTAAAATTAAAAGAATATTAAAATACTTCAACTGGATCTGTTAAAAAAAAAAACTAAAACTGAAATAAAAATGACTAAAAACTAATTTTAACTAAAACAGAAAATATTCAAAATATAAATAATATAATCTAAATTAATCTAAATTAACAAATGCTCATTAAAAAAAAGGTAGGAGCAACACTCACAAAGAAGTCCTCCTCCGACTGCCTGCAGGACAGTGAGGATGGGGAAGAAGTACAGTGCTGCGTAGATGCTCTTGAAACGATCCGTCTTGCCCAAACCACATGCAATTTTTTTAACCAGAAGTGGCCGCAGAAGCATCATAAAAACCAGACAGAATGCGTAGTAGATCAACACAATAGTGTACCTAAAAGAACAGGTCATCAGAAACCAACAGAAATAACTGGTGTCTCAAATCAAATAAAATGTCATTTTGAAAAGGCCACTCACAAAGGGAACACAGCCTCCTGCGTGCAGTGCAGAGTAGTGACGTAGTCGGGACTGGGGTTATACAACATGGTGTACCAGTCAGAAAGCATCTTAACCTCGCAGGAACGAATAGACAGCTGGCCGACAGGATCGTTGAGAAGCAGAGTCACTATGGCAGCAGCCGTGCACTCAAACAGAGCAGTAATATGCTGGAAAAGGGCACTAGAACTGGAGATGATATTAAAAGAGCAAATGTTAGTTTGAAGCTCATTTTAAAAATGCATTATCAAAGTTTAAAGAAATAGTCCACCAAAAAAATGACAATTCTTGCATGACTTCCTTTTTTCTGTAGAACGTAAAGATATTTTGAAGAATGTTGGCAATCAAACAGCTTTGGTTCCCATTAACGAGACAGTTCACCCAAAAATGAAAATTCTGTTATTACTCACCCTCATGTCGTTCCAAACCCGTAAGCACTTCGTTCATCTTTGGAACACAAATTAAGAAATTATTGATTAAATCTGAGAGCTTTCTGATACCGCATAGACAGCAACACAACTACCATGTTCAGCTACCACCAATGTGGTTGAACCACAGATGGACTATTTTATTAATGTCCTTACTACCTTTCTAAGCCTTGAATTTAGTAGTTGCTTTGCTGTCTATGCAGGGTCAGAAAGCTATCGTATTTCATCAGAAATATCTTAATTTGTGTTCCAAAGATGAACGATGGTCTTTGGGGCCATTCACACAGAACATGTCTTTGCGTCTAAAAAACGCAAGACGCAGCGCTCAGGAATGGTTTTAAAAAAAGCGCAGCGTAGAACGCGAGGGTCTCGAGATGCGCTTCTGAGACGTGATGCAACAACAACAATATTCAGTGACAGAGATATTTCTGGGATATTTTTATAAGGAACAAGTTGTGATGATAGCTTGAAGAAATGTTATATAATTCAGAGTATCTGAACACAGTCAAATAAAACAGTTGTCATGACAACTTGCTACTGTAAACAGAAGCTCGCAATGCTTGCCCCGCCTCCGAGTTCTTCTGATTGGTCCACTGCTTTGGAACTGACATTGATGAGCGGCGCTGTGTGTAAAAGTTGAAATTCATTTAACTTGACACAACGTCTTAAAAACGTGCTGCAAAAGACGCAAGACACAAGCGTAATGGTCATGCACGTTTGACAAGCATGTGTTTACATAAATAAAAAACAATGGAAAAGTAGCGCATTGGAATAGAAAAATGCATTCTGTGTGAATGGCCCCTTACAGGTGTGGAACGACATGAGGGTGAGTAATTAATGACAATTTTCATTTTTGGGTGAACTATTCCTTTAACTTCAATTGTATGGACAAAAAATATAATGGAATTCGATGAGAACCAACACTGTTTGATTGTTTGACTACATGTTAAGTCCTAAAAAGGTCTTAAATCAGAACAACAACTCTTACATTTATGAAAATGGCATTGAATTTTGCATGCACAGTAAAAAAAAAAAAAAAAAAAAAAAAAAAAGTAAAAAAAATCCTCAATTCCTTGTTTTCTTTTCCAATAGAAATATCCTTAAATCAAGATACATTTAATTGACATACAAAGTCCTGTTTTCTGACAAACTGAACAAATTTAATTTTACGACATAAAACGATTTTTCTGAGCCCACTGGCAGATTTTTTAAATCATGAACTCACTTCATTTTGATCAGTTTCTCAGAAAACAAGAATTCTTATTTTATGTCATTTTGCTTCTTAAATAAATGATCTTTAGACATTTGCCTCTGGAATACAAGCTAAAAATACTGATGAAGAACAACTTTTTTGCAGCGTGTTCAGAAGGTACATCAAAGGTTATTTCCATATTTTAGTGATTAGGAGGAGAGCTACTCAAGACCTTTTTTTTTGTTGTTGCAAAATTAATTAGAAAGTAATGGAGACTGCATTTTCAAACTTAGTGACCATTTTTACGTAGGTGTTCTGTTCAATTTATTTTTTGAATGTTCTTTTCTTTGTCTTAAAACGTCTGGAATGTACCCTTCATAAAAATTGCAGAAACTCTGAGGAAAGAAAAGCATACACGTGTGGAACGACATGAAGGTGAGTAAATGATCACATATATCATACTTTTGTTTAGAACAAAAAATTTTGCCAAATACCTTTTCTTCCCAGAATACCACTCTATAAAAAACCAGTGCAGGACCAGAGGCAACATCGCCATAAAGCCCAGGTACAGCCAGTCATACAGCTCAGGAGATCCTGTGCACTTCTCACAAATCTTTTCATAGTTTGTTCTCTGGCCACGAGGACAAACCTTGATAATAAAGTGGTAAAGGTTATTAAACCCCCAAACAACACCAAAATATTTAGTCAAATTAAATCAAGTCACAAAACACCACTAACTGCAACCATACATCACTACATTTTACAAATACAAGTTTACAAAAAGGTGTTGCAACAATGCTATTGAAGAACCTTTCAGTGAATGGTTTCTAAAAGAACCATCTTTATCTTAGTGCAAGAAGAAACTTTTATCACTATAAATAACCCTTTCTGCAATTGAAAAGTTCCATGGATGTTAAAGGTTCTTCGCAGAACCATACACTAATAAAGAACCTTTTTTTTTAAAGTGTAATTGACAGTGGTTCTCTTAGATGTATATATGAAGAGTTCAGATTACAAAACCAGCTAAAAGCCATCTCGGCCAAAAATGAAATAATGATACTGAGTGAATGCTCCTGACACACAGTATATGTCCATTAAATACTTTTACTTCAAACTCGCTAAATTCCAGCCTCAGCCCGATCAGAAGTACCAGTACTTACATAGAAACCTACACAAAGTAGCAAGAAAAAAATGCTAATTTTAAAGAAATATGTCAGATGGATTTAGAGGCTTTTGCATCTGAACTCTTCATATGTGACCCTGGACCATAAAACCAGTCTTAAGTAGCACGGGTATATTTGTGGCAATAGCCAATAATACATTGTATGGGTCAAAATGATTGATTTTTCTTTTATGTCAAAAATTATTAGGATATTAAGTAATGGTTGTGTTCCATTAAAATATTTTGTGAATTTTCTACCATAAATATCTCAAAATTTAATTTTTAATTCGTAATATGCATTGCTAAGAACTTTTTTTGCACCCTCAGATTCCAGATTTTTAAATAGCTGTATCTCGTCCAAATATTGTCCCATCCTAACAAACCATACATCAATGGAAAGCTTATTTACTAGCTTTCATATTATGTATAAATCTCAATTTCAGAATTGAGCCTTATGACTGGTTTTGTGGTCCAGGGTCACACATGTGTAGAAATAAAGTTAAAACTTATAAGGTCTCATTTGTTAAACAAGTTTATCAGTTATCACAGTGCATTAACTAATGTTAACAGATTCAACATTTAATTTAAAAAACATTAGTAAATGTGGAAATTAATATAAACTAAGTTTAAGGGTAACGTTATTTTTCTTTGCTAGTTTTCTTTGCTAAACCTCAATGTAAAGGGAAATAAACAATTGTGAACTACTGAAGTGCACATCTGAGCATATGTACACAATCGTGCTGTTATACATATGAGCTCTTGCATTAATACACATTGTAATCATGAGGTTAAACAATCTGTGTGTGTTTTATTTGGATCGATTAATGTAAAATAAAACACTTACCCCACATTCTCCTTCAAAAGAGTCATTTATGATGGTCCTTCCGCAGTACAGCCCAGGACAAGTGGAGCTCATTGCTACAGCTGCGTTATATCCAGAAAAACATCATTAAACATAATAAAATCCTTTTATTTAAATTAAAAACACTTGAAATTTGTTGTCACGCCAGTAAACTAACGACTCTATCAACACCAAGAAACCATACATGGCTGAATTAGATATTATCATTAAACGACCGCGTTTAACCTTGGTCATTTTAACATACCCATGTCATATACAGCATTACAAAACCACCAATCGCTCCGTTTATTGAATTAGTTGATTTTAAGATGATCAAAACGACGTAACAGAAACCGGAAGCGTAAACGCCTCCAACTTCTTCATGTGATGTGTGACGTGTTGCTAAACGTGAATCACGTCACAGCGTCACTCAGTGGTCAGATTTACAGTCTCCGGTATATAAATACAAAAAATATGACAATCATTCAGTGCACCACCATGTGTTTTAATCATTATGGCACATTGCCACAGTACTTTTTTGAAAGTGCGTCTTTCACGTATTTAATTATAAAAGATAAAATCGCTAAGCAAGGAAAGACACTGCTAGTTTGGATATATAGATAGACAGATAGATAGATAGATAGATAGATAGATAGATAGATAGATAGATAGATAGATAGATAGTATAAACTAAAACACGCATTGTGCGTTAATGGCAACGTTTGCAGGTCTGCATCAGCAGCTTCGTGCGCACAAAGCACAATAAATGAAACCAATCTTCATAAGAAAGTGCGTAATTCAGCTGGAAAAAATCGGGTCCGGTGTCATGGCAACGGCTTCAAACGTCACGGGGAGGTGCAGGGGCCTGCATCTGTATTTCTAGAAATAAAATAAGCACATAGAGCGGCGATTACTATGTAGCGGTGTCTAAAAATGGGCGGAACGTTGGTAAGATGCAACAGGCTGACAAAAGGAGAAACACATTTTTAATTCACTGGCTATTAAAGTTTCAGTACTAAAGTGTAAAGAATTTTTCAGGTCGCTAGTGAAGTAGCCGGCTGTGTCACGTGATACCTGCTGCTTTTCCACAGCTAGTCAGGGAGGATCAATCGTGTACTTAAATTCGAAATAGCAAACGTTTATATGCTTATAAAGCAGAAATGTAGTCATGCTAAAAAGCTGTTCCCAATTAATCTGAGAGCGAGTGGAGAATTTTATTCGTTTAGGTATAAACTAGCGCAAACGCTGATTTATCAGCAGTTACCTGTTACTTTTCTCAGCGCTTGGCAGAATGGACCAATCACAGTTGCGGGTGCGCACTCGATTAGGCATTTTAAAATGAACGTAGCTACGGCCGATTTCCATTATTAATTCACGAAAGCACAAGACTGAAAACGATTAGACAAGTTAGCACAAAAATATCTCTAGCAAAGCACAAACCGTCCTGAATTCTAAACGCGTCTCAATGGTGAATTGGCTTTGTGGGCCTCCCAGCGCCCCCTAGAGGAAAAACAACGTTTTGTTTCGTGTTAACAGTAACCGAGCAGCTTTGTGAGCTCAGTCATCTGTAACAGGGGAGGGCACAGGCAACATTCTTCACTCTAAGCATAGTGTATAGCATCAAAGGACTACATAGGGAGCATCTGTGACATCGTAGCGCATACTCATTTTTACTGTGATACGGACACGGGAGATACTGACAAGGGATGAATTCTCTTGCACCCCGTGGATGCGCCCTAACCGTGTCCAATGGATCTCCCCGGCATCAGCAACGCGACCGTGGACAACATGTCAGGTTCGGGCTTTATTTTAGAGACTGTGACCATCAAACCCGTTGTGAACAGCCTGAGCACTCAGGCCGGCAACTATACAGCCGGGGGCGAGATGCACAGCAACACCACCCCGGTGAGGAGTTCGGAGGGGAACTCGGTTCTCCAGGGCATCGCGGTGGCCGCGCAGGCGCTGCTGCTCCTGGCCATCTTCTTACTGTCCAGTCTGGGTAATTCAGCGGTCGTGGTGGTAATAATCAAGCACAGGCAGTTGAGAACAGTCACTAACGCGTTCATCATGTCCCTGTCCCTTTCGGATTTCCTCACGGCCGTTCTTTGTTTACCCTTCTCCTTTATGATGCTCTTCAGCAAGGATGGCAAGTGGATGTTCGGGGAGCCGTTCTGTATCGCCAACGGCTTCTTCAACACCTGCTTCGGCATCATCTCCACTTTGACCATGACTCTCATCTCGTTCGACCGCTATTATGCCATCGTCAGGCAGCCGCAAGCCAAAATCGGCCGGAGGAGAGCTATCCAGCTCCTGGCGGCCGTTTGGTTCTCCGCGGTGGTCTTCGCGTTTCCTTGGTACTTGTTTATGGAGACCTCCGGGCACTTGGTGGTGCACAAACAGGGGTTTTACCATTGCATGTACGTGTTCCACTCTGGCACCTCCAGGATGGGCACTGCATACAGTGTAGCTTTAATAGTCGTGTGCTACCTGTTGCCCTTCGCCCTCATGTGCTTCTGCCACTACAACATCTGCAAAACCGTCCGGCTGTCAGAGATCAGGGTGCGGCCGGTGACCACTTACGCGCACCTGTTGCGCTTCTACAGCGAGATGCGCACCGCCACCACCGTGCTCATCATGATCGTGTTCAGCATCCTCTGCTGGGGGCCCTACTGCCTGATGGGCATCATCACCGCGCTCGGGAGCTACTCTTTCAACCCTGCTATGGATACCGTGGCCATTTGGATGGCGTGGGCTAACGGTGCCATCAACCCGTTGATATATGCCATAAGGAACCCGAATATATCCATGCTGCTGGGTCGGAGCAGAGAGGAGGGATACAGGACTAGAAACATCGCCGCGTACCTGTCCACGCAGACGCAGCGCAGGGACGCGGTCCGGAACCGGGCGGACCGGATTCGGGACCGGTACGTAAGCCGGCACGGCGCAAACAGCCGTCTGTCTTCCTCCAGCCCGGCCAACGGAGGAGATGTTGCCATGTGGGCCTGTAAAAACCCGGCGGTGTTCTTCTGTAGAGATGCGCATCCGGATACGATCACTGAACCGGCGGTGCCCAAAGTTGAGACTGCTGACACCAGTTTGTAATGCGGTCACACTTTATGATGACGACGGGAGGTGCTACAGGTGTACAGTGAGACCCAAAATTACTTGGGTCGCACTTAAAAACGTACAATTTCGGATAACAATGTGTCAAGTCAGGTGGATTTGTTTTAAGGAACTTTTTTTACCTTTACTTTCAAAACCATGCAGCAGCTCATTTTTACATATATATTTATTTTTTATGATTTTATATATAACATTCTTATTGTTTGCATATACCAGAGGCTTTTTCTTGATATTCTGCTCAAACAGTAAACATATTTTATTAATATCTCTTAATATCACTTCCTTAAGTGGTATTTATGCTGGTAATATTTAGTGTTTTTATCTTTCTTTGGGACATTTAATTTTAAAAACGTGCAAAAACATGTTATTTTAATGAAAAGTGTTTTATTAAATATTCCATTAAATAATTAAGCTTTTGATAAGAAGAGCTGACAATCACCAACCTTTAAGTTGTTGATCACATTAAATAAAAATGTGATATTTTGTATAGGGTCTCATTTTCGTTATAGCTAATATGCAAATATGTACATATATCTGACCCTGAACCACAAAACCAGTCTTAAGTAGCACGAGTATATTTGAAGCAATAGCCAAAAATACATTGTATGGGTCAAAATTATTCATTTTTCTTTTATGTCAGAAATCATTAGGATATTAAGTAAAGATCATGTTCCTTGAAGATATTTTGTAAATTTTCTACCGTAAATATATCGAAACTTAATTTTTGTTTAGTAATATGCATTGCTAAGAACTTAATTTGGACAACTTTAAAGGTGATTTTCTCAATATTTTGATTTTTTGCATCCTCATATTACTGATTTTCAAATAGTTGTATCTCGGCCACATTCTCCTATCATGAAAGCTTTATTCAGCTTTCAGGTGATGTATAAATCTCAATATCAAAAACAATTGACTCTTATAACTAGTTTTGTGGTCCAGGGTCACATATTTAATCATATTTAATTAGAAGATTTTATTTTTTTGCATTTTTATGTTTTTGCTTTTTATATAACGATTATTTACTTAGGTGCAACTGTGTGTTCGTATATATTTTATTACAGCAGTTTCATTTTGCTGCAATTAAAAAAATCACCTGTAGCACCTCCTTTCAGATTTCAGTAAATCATGTGCATTCAAATAAGTTGGAAGATCAAAGTTTCATGTCAGTTCCAAATATTTGATTGTACATTAACTAATAACATTATTATGTTATATAATGCTTTATTTTGACTGTATAAGCATTATTTTGACTGTATTTTTAAAGCTGAAGTATGTAGTCACTAGCACCACTTAGCAAAGTTTTACGAAGAAACATAAACCCCGCCCACAACTCACGCCATTGGTCGAGTCAGTATTGTAGTGTAGTACAAAAGTGTTAAAACATTACATTCTTCAGCTTTAAATATCAAAATGTCAAAGTTTGAATGTACATGAATTAAGGATGCATTATATTCTCTATTAATGATTTAGAAGTCATTATAAAGTGTTACCGTATTTCTTTTATTTTACATTTAATATTTTCATTACCATCAACCTATATTTGAAACCAAACTCTCCAAGCATGAGTTTATTAATGTATCATCACATAAAATGTGTAGACTAGCCTGTGTCTGTGTGTGCAAAGTGCCAAGATAAAAGTCACTCTTGAGCCTAATGCAAATGCTTTACAACACTGTGAAAGAACCGAAGGGTTTACAGAAATCTCTCTCATAACCTAAACTCATATTCATGCTGTTCATCATCTGCTCTGAGATGTTAAAACTAACCTGGAATATTAACAGTGAAACTTACAAGAGGTGAGAGGATTTTATAACTATTTAATTGAACAATCGGTCATAATGACATGGTCGTTAAAGAAATAGGGCTATAACTTTTTCTTTTCATTGTGAAATGTCTTTGCTTTTAGGATTACACCCTTCACACTTGAACCATACACCTGCTAAACTGTAATAAAAAGATTGTAAAATTATTGAATTTACAAACAAGTCAAAACAGGAAAGGGACATCATTTCCTTTTATTAATCTATCATACATTTATGTCGAATAATTGATCTTTTCTCTGAGAAACAAATACAACCAACAAACTGCCTTAAGTGTTGGATGTAGCATGGTTTACAGAAATACATTAATATCAGTATTTAAAATTGTGGAACAATTTGTTAATTTGTAATATTACAGGCTGTCACTTTGGAGTATGAATTGATCAAATTATGAATTTATGTGATTGTAGCATCAGACTGCCATTTATTTGTTTGATGTGAGGGGTTGAACCATCATTCATGTTTCTAGACAGTGCTTTTTGGTCTTTTATATTTTATGAATGTTTTGATGGACTTTTTCTGCAGAAATTCATCAGTATTTATACCAGCCTTAGAGATATAGAAAGGTATATTGTGTTGATAATCCAATCTAACAAAAGCACAGGGTCTTTTATACATGAGATGTTCCTTGAAACAGATGTATTTTAGAGACAGTATAAGCAGGCATAAAAGAGTCATGTTAAATGTTACAGACAACACATTAAAGTAATACATTTAAACACTCCAATTTGTCATATCAGGCAGCAAAACCCTGTTTTGTACAGCTAAAAATAGCTGGACGCGGATGAGACCCGAAGCCAGACACTGTAAAAATGTACAAATGGCCATGCCCACTTTCATAGGAAAAATAAGGTGGTAGAGAGACGCATTATAATTTTTAAATACTCAAATTATTCATTTTCCAGATCAACTTAAGATTTGAGGCAAGCTATTATGAAATAACAATCGCCATACAGCTATGTCTTGGAAAGCGGTTTGCCTAAAATAAAGTTTGAATATGTTTTATCCATCTTTGACTTTGATTACTATTCACAAATCACTCTTTGACATTATAATTCATTTTTAAGTGCAGTATGGTTGTGTAATTACGGCTATGAAGCACTTTGCTAACCTTAAATCTTCTTGCAAGTCAAGAGTTATTTCAGGTTGTGAAACTGAAGACAAATCAGCAGTCAAACACCAATGCAATGACCCTCAGGGTTTATTTATTGATTACTTATCTTACATCCAAATGAATTCTTAAATAAAGAAAACAAAACATCCCGCCAACAAAAGAAACTACTACAAAGTAATACAATATTACAAAGAACTATTAGTGAAAAAGATTTAATGGCATCTGATCAACAGGAAAAATTATTAGCACAAAATAGTAGTGTCAAGGACTAAGAAAAAGCCTTGGTCAGAAGAGTTAACAATGGGTATATGTACATATATACAACCTTAAACACACAAAAACAGACATTACAAGAATATACATGCACGGCAGACAGTTTGGTTTGCTTATGATGCAGGTTTTTGGTAACCGCAAAAAAGGATATTACATCCTTATGTCATCCTCTAAAATATATTCGCAATCTAAGTTTGACCTCAGCATAGAATTCTTGTCAGTACATTTAATACATGGCATCTGTAGATTTAGAATAAACACTTTGATTTCAAAAACATTTACAAGAGGTTGTTTTCTGGATTTAAGGTTGTGCATTGTGCTTTAACAGATGTGGAATGGACAGTTTATTAACAAAAAAAAAAAATCGCTTGTGCTTAAGTTACAAGTGTAATGAAAGGAAATACTCATTACAAACAAACCAATCACATCGTCCAATGAAATAAAAGTATCACTGGTTATTATTTCCGTCCCACAATTTAACAAAAATCACTTTTGCTTCTAAAACACTGACTTTTAGTGTTTACCACACCATGTATTGCAAAACAAGGCCTGTTTCTTGATAGTGCACAATGTGCACCAACAATAACTCAATGACAAAAACCTATGCAGTATCTGAGCAGACAAATAAATGGGGTCTACGGTTGTCAGGGAAGCGAAACTGAAAACTGGTGTTTCAGCACCAGTTTGTAGCCCTTTCTGCTCATTGTTCCTGTGAAGTATGGTGCACAAGCACCATACAAACTCCTGTCGCCTTCAACACAAACACTGTCACAGCTGATTTACATGTTTAGAAAAGACTTTATAAATCTTTAAGAAGTATTTTGGCAGTCAGCACAAATGGGGCCTGGATATCCTCTCCAGTTCTAAACAGAAGTTGAGCTTTTGCACGTGAGTGTAACGTCTCAGCTCTACCAGCAGGGGGCAGCACTGACTCGTGCAGCTTCCTCAAAAGTTGAGTTTGGTGATGGGCCTCTCTCTGCTGCTCTCTGCGCTCTGCTTGACGGGACGTTTGCGATTGTGTTTCATCTTCGATAGGTCTTTGTCAAACACCTCCCCGGATCGGAGTGCGGACACCAGGTCGTCGAATTCTCCATCCTCCTCACAGTTCTCTTTGGCTTTGCGGGCTTTCCTTTCCTTCTCACGCTGTTCCTTGAGCTGTTCACAGACATATTATAAATTAATCAGGGCTGCAGGTTTTAGTTTTGTCTTAAAGGGATAGTTCAACCAAAAATTCTGCCAGTAATTACTCATCCTCATGCCATTCCAAACCTGTAAGACCTTCGTTCATCTTTGGAGCACAAATTAAGATATTTTTGATAAAATCCGAAAGCTTTTTGGCCGTATATCAACAGAAATGCATCTACCCTGTTCAAGGCCCAGAAAGGTAGTAAGGACATTGTTAAAACAGTGCATGTGACTTCAGTGGTTCAAACATAGTTTTATGAAGCTACAAGAATTCTTTTTGTTGTAGACTGAAAAGGAAGAGAAGAAGTTGTTGAATAAAGTTATTTTTGTTTTCTATATGCACAAAAAAGTATTCTAGTAGCTTCATACCATTACAATTAAACCTCTGATGTCACATGGACTGTTTTAACAATGTCCTTACTAGGGCTGCCCCCTAATAGTCAACAAGAAAAGGTTTGGTCGACCAAAATTTTATTAGTCACTTAGTCACAGCAAAAAAAACATCCACAGGAAGTGGCAAAGTCACGCAGTCCATGGACTGTGAAAAACTCCCTTCTCATTTTCCAACTTCAAAATCGTCCTACATCGCTGTAGAAATATCGACCCAGTGTTTACAAAGTGAACATGCAAAGGAGGTCAAACGCCCTTTACAAAAAAAAGGTAAAACAGCTAGATAAGACGAGCGTTTGAGATTAAAGAAAAAAATAAATAGAAAATAACCAATGGTTTCACTGATAGGACCCTTCTTTCTCGGCTGGGATTGTTTAGAGCCCTTTGAAGCTGCATTTAAACTGCTTTTTGGAAGTTCAAACTCTGGGGCACCATAGAACTCCACTGTATGGAGAGAAATCCTGATGTGTTCTCCTCAAAAAACAATTTCTTTACAATTTCTCTCTAGACACGAACATCTTGGATGACGGGATGAGTAAATTATCTGTAAATTTTTGTTCTGGAAGTGAACTACTCTTTTAACCTAGAAAAATGTGCGCTATTAAAGTGTCTGTGTGGAGTGTGAAAGCTGAATAGTATTACGCTTACTGCATAACAGATGGAGGTACCGGTGCAGTCACTTGCTCTTAAAATACTCTGCCATAATTGGTCATACATATAAGAGTAATACATTTTTCAAATCTGTAAAGACTGTTTATTTGTGTGCACTCAGAATATCAACGAAACGTTGCACTTTTGTAAAATAAAGCAAACAAAATGTACTTTCTGGCGTCTTGGTGAACTTGAGTGCGAAACTCAGAAACTCTGTGTATACTTCCCTTACAGACATGAAAAATATATTTATAAAGAGTGAAATGTCTACTTTTAAATGAACCAATTCAAATAGAAAACAAATATTCTTAGATTATGTAATCTGTATGAAACATGCATACTGCGGAGATGACGAGTCAGTGTTGCCGACTTCATCTCTTGAGCCGAAAACAAAGAAAGCGCTAGTTTATCAATAAGTTATTAAAAAATTAATGCAGTCTCCTTGCTATTTTTCCTTGACACGTTCATAATTATTATATCTGCCAGCACGCTGTAGCAAGCTTTTTTGTTTTTAGGCTATGTTGGCAATTAAAGGCTCATTAAACGTGTAGGCAATTAAACGTGCGACTAATAGACGACTAATGCTTAAAATGAACGACTACTAGTTGACCAGAAAAAACTTTAGTTGAGGGCAGCCCTAGTCCTTACTACCTTTCTGGGCCTTGGACATATCAGTTGTGTTGCTGTCTATGCAAGTTCAGAAAGCTCTCAGATTTCAACTAAATTATCATAATTTCTTACAGGTTTGGAATGACATGAGGGTGAATAATTAATGACAGTTAGTTTTCATTTTTGGGTGAACTATCCCTTTAATGTCTGTCATGGTGTTGGAGCCGTTTAATTTGCTCAATGCATACTACACAGTAAACACTGAAACAAGCATACTTAGTACAAGATATTTAGTGAGGATCTTGCAAGGAGATGCACGTGTACGTGTTTGAGATAGACACAGTGTGTGCTTGTTGACACATTACCTGCGCCTCCATGCGGGCCCTGCGCTCTTCTTCTTCCTTGCGTCGTCGCATGTTCTCATTGTCCTGTTTAGCTTCACTGAAGCCCTGTAAGAACTGATCAAAGATGCCGAAGAACTCATCAGGCTGCATGCGTGTGGCATCCTCACCAAAGTGCTTTACGGCCTTCTCAAACTGCGTAGAATGAAAGACAAGGACATTTAGGAGAGTGATTCTGGTACTTAAACGGAGTAATAAAAAAAAAAGAAGAAAAAATTGTCATCGTTAACTCCAGGCTGCTAGAATATCCTTACTTGTCATATACACTACCCATTTATTTTGGAGTCAGTAAGTTTTTGTTTTCATGCTCCATTTATTTGGTCAAAAATACAGTAAAAACAATATTATGAAATATTTAAAATAAAATTTTAATGTAATTTATTCCTGTGATGGCAAAGCTGAATTTTCATCACTCTTTGCTCCAGTCTTTAGGGTCACATGATCCTTCAGAAATCATTCTAATATTATGATTTGCAGCTCATTTCTTATTATTATCAATGTTGTTTTGCTTAATATTTTTTTTGGAAACTTAAATCATTTTTTTTTTTCAGGTTTCTTTGCTGAATACAGAGTTCCAAAGAACAGAATTTATTTGAAATCTAAATGATTTGTAACATTATAAATGTCACTTTTGATCAATTTAAAGCATCCTTGTTAAATAAAAGTAGAATAAAAATTTCTTTTTTAAAAACATACTGACCCCAAACGTTTGAACAGTAGTGTATGAATGTAATGAAATGTGAGACAGGTATCCAGATCCTCAATTTCTCACCAAGATCAAACTTTCATCTATATTTGCCAACCCTTTAGAAAACCAGCTAGATCCCAACATAATATTCGACCACTGCGGCGGCATCAAATCCATCCCATGTGCTGCTTCATGAGCAGGATCAGACCTGAAGAACCTGCCTTTGAAACTGATCTTCAGCCTAATACAGATTACAGTCCATGTTTCCAGTGGTTCCAATGTCCACAAAGACAGACAGAAGCCCAATAAACTCCAGCGAAAGCAGTGATTTAACTTCTACAAGTCTGAGTTACAAGTGCCAGCATGGAGCAGGGAAAAAAATCTGGCATTTCAGATGCTTAATGGTGACTTCAAAGCTGCAGCGGAGCAACTTTATGTGGGTTCTCATATTTTAGTGACCAGATAGAGTGACAGGCCTCACTATGTTTAAACCTCTCATAAACCTTTAACGTCTATTAGCTCCTCGGTCTCAGTGAAGTGTGGTGTGCTTTAGTTCTTACCGAATCCTTGGCGTCCTGAAGAGAGTCTTCCACTTCAGAGAAACTGAAACCAGCAACAGTGATGAACTGGCTCACAACAGACACAAACTTATCACCGTAAGTCTGAGGCTGATCCTTCTGATACTCCAGCTCCTGTTGAGAGAGAAACAGATTTAAACAGATAATATAATTTGCCAATATATATCAAATCCCAAAGTTCTTTCTAGTTTCAAGTGTTGTAAGCATAAATAATGTTTTAGCCAATGATACTGTTGTATAAATAGATACATTTGCTACACTGGATGACCTCATAAGCTGTAGAGCTTATTGTAATTGTAGACAAAATGAGAGAACGTCGCTTACCGTCTCCACGCTTTTTAGCCCAGTGCGCAGATTGTTAATGTCTTTCTCCAGTTCAGTCATGCTGGGAAAAAAGGAAGAAAAAGAAGTTGGGGAGAGAGATAATGAGAGATAATGTTTCACGGGACAATTTGCAGAGCCTTTAATCTCATTTCGAATGGCTCAGGAATGAATCACATCAAACAGTATCTTCACACAGTGACTATGGTTTTGCCAAATAGGACATGTTCCTGGATCAACAACTTTTGTTGGTGCTGGAACAACATTCTTGTCTAACATTTTGCTTAAGTTCTAACCCAATCCCGAAGTATAAATTACCCCTAAAATGAGAGTGAAATAATAGGCTGAAACTGTTTAAGCTCTTAGCACTAACCTTATTTCCTAACATTTGATTATTTTTTAAATGAATATTCATGGTCGTGTTGAAAAGTTGTTATTTTTTGACGATTTTTTTTAAAAGATGTATTTTATGCTCACCAAGGTGCATTTAAACAAAAATAAAGAGAGTAATATTATAAAATATAATTTTTTAGGCTTTTCCCACTCTTTTTAGGTGATCATTTTCCAGGACATTTTTAGGATAAATGTATTTTTATTATGCCGGGAATACAAGACAATGAGAACGCCCTAAAGTAATATATTCCTCTCTTGAGAAGTCTTTAAAAACATACAGCTTATGGCCATGACTTAACTATAAAATAAGCTCTTTAATATGAGCTCTAAATGATACATTACAACAAATTATTTCAGTCCCATAGCAAAATAAACAAAATATATTGTAAGTATTAAATTATTTTATTAACCTATTTGAAAATAAAAATAAATTAAATCAGGTCATTATTTATGCTAACAATAATATTAAAGAAAATACTTTAAAATGTGGCATGTGTCCTATTTTCAATTAAGTGTTGCTTTAAAAGGGTCAAGTGAAAAATGAGTGGATTCTGGCCAACTTAAACACCTCTGACTGACTGTTCATAGAAAGTGATAAATATTCACGGAAGTATATTCACGATATTGTCACGTTTTTAAAATGACTGTTTCGACGTGGTGCAGAAGTACTAATAGCCTACTTAGCTCTTGAATTACTGAAACACTTCTCTTAAAGTTGAACATTAGATAGGTTTGGAAACGCATCAGTGTTCAAACTGTCAAAAGTTAGTAGTGATGCACCAAACTTGATTTTTCATGGCTGATTCCATTTTTAAAAGCAAATTCAGATTTGTTCTTTTTTTTTTTAAAGCAAAAGATATAGATAGAATGAAAATATGATGAACAAGATGTTTTTTGCTCTATTAAAGGGCAAACTTTCTGTAGCCATTTAAAATTAGAGGTAACCACTGCATTTTAATCACAATCCAATAGGGCTAGACAATAATTCAATATCAATATATTTTGCGGTATAATTTTCTTCAATAACGGTGATATGATTTCCGAAATATTAATATACATTACCAGAATTTCCCTGGTTATCGCTGTAAACAAAGCAGCGCTGCGCCTAGAAATACTACTTTAATACGGATAATACAGTGGCAAGACGAAAAGAAAATACTATACTTGTACTAGTTCAACTAGTTAGCAAGTTTCGCAGCTAAACGCGGCGAAAGTAAACAGGCTCGTCACTCCACAGAAAGAAGAGAGGGGGCGGGGGAAGCAGAGCTTATTTGCATATAAAGTAACAACCCCTTAGAATGGGATGATTTTTGCAGAGCCAATTTTGACAAGGTAAAAGAGTGTTGTTTTACACAATCATTGAAAATTTTTAACCAAAGTATATTATAGACTTTTCATTAAGAGCCTAAAGAATTATATCAATATGTGGAAAAAGGGCATCCGATGACCCCTTTAAACCTCAAATGCTTGTCTTGTCTATGCATACTCTGTGCATTTCGGTTCAATACAGTTAGGGTATTTGAGGTTAAAAAGTATATATATATTTTTTTTAGAAAACAGTTTCGCTAGATAAGACACTTCTTCCTTTAGAGCTCTCTGAAGCTGCATTGAAACTGCTTTTTGGAGATCCAAACTCCTGGGCACTGTTGAAGTGCACTATATGGAGAGAAATCCTGAAATGTTTTTCTCAAAAAACAATTTCTTTATGACTGAAGAAAGAAAGACATGAGCATCTTGGACATCTTGACAATGGGGTGAGTAAATCTGTACATTTTTGTTCTGGAAGTGAACTTCTCTTTTAAGTCAATGCAATAGTGAGACTTGATCGTTTTAGGTGCTTACTTGACTTTGGCTGCTTCTGGAACGCTCTGCAGATCATCATGAATCAGGCTGACTTTAGGGTACTTCTGCTCAAGAATGGTAATCAGGTAGTGCAGCAGAGTCACGTTCCTATTGAGAAACACACAGCTTGTGTAACTGCATGGCCTGTTAAGAGTTTAATATACATTACTCACACAAAAACCCGAAGAGCTGTCTTACTTGTCGATGCTGGACTTGGTGTCAGCGATCTTGTTCAGAGAGGACACTTTGAAGCCATAGGCATTGCCTCTCTGGCCTTTGTTCATGTAGTTTCCGAAGGCCAGCACCACCTCCAGAAGCTGGCGAAGATTCTTGCTCTGAAGAATCTCCTTGGATGCTTTACTAAGAGCTGAGGGAGAAAAATAATATTTTTTAATATTACACCTACACCTTTAATATTACACCTACAGCTTGGAACACCTACAAGGTGTTTATATGCTTATCTTCACACAAGTCTAGTGGAGAACTTAGATGTATAAGGACTTACCTTCTACTTTCGGCTTGATTTCTGCTATTCTTTCTGTAAACTTCTTTTTGAAGTAAAGAGACTGCAGTCTTTGCTGGTAGTGATTGATTCTGTGGAGAATTGAAATAAAACACCATCAATTATATGATAATATCTCATTTACATTTCCAGACAAAAGTTTGGATACAGCTGAATTGAAGTTCCTTATGATCTTAAAACCTAAAGTTTTCTGCTTAAATTAAATTTGATTTGGTGGCAATTTCCACTGCTAATGTAATCTTACAATATTATGTAATATTTCCATTCGAAATGAAAGCAAATACTTATTGAAAAAAAGTAAAATAAATAAATAAAAAAAAAAAAATGCAAATATTAGTATTGTATTTTTGAGGTGTACTATAAAATAATAATAATTATTAAATAATAATATATAATACAGATTTTTATTTTAAAATATAATTGATTATTTGATTATTTTATTATATAGAAGCATAAATATAGGCGACATGTTGCTGGTTTCAGAACAAAATATAAAACTTTTGCCGTTAACTCGCCAAAATAAAAGCTTGCCGATTTTAGGTTTGAAAATGCTGAAAATTCGTATAAAACTAATAAAAAAAAAAAAAAAAATGCAAATATGAGTACTGTATTTTTGAAGTGTACTATAAAATAGTAGTATGTTTATTTAATACTATATTTTATTTTAAAATATAATTGTATTATTACACTATATTCATAATTGTATTATTTTATTCAAGCATAAATATAGGCGACATGTTGCTGGTTTCAGAACAAAATGCAAAATATTTGCCGGCAACCCGCCAAAATAAAAGCTTGCTGATTTTAGCTGCTGAAAATGCTGAAAATTCATAATTTTTTTTTTTTTTTTTTTTTTTTAAGTAAAAAAGAAAAAAAAGCAAATGCAAATATTAGTATTGTGTTTTTTAAGAGAACTATGAAATAACATCATTTTTATTTAACACTTATTTTTTTTATTTTAATATATAATGGTATAATCACACTTTATTCATCATTATTTTATTATTTTATTAAGGCATAAATAGAGGTGACATGTTGCTGGTTTCAGAACAAAAAGCAAAACATTTGCTGGCAACCCGTCCAAGTCCAAGCTTGCTAATTTTTTGTTTTAAAAATGCTGAAAATTGAAAATTCATATTATAAAAATGCTGAAAATTCATATAAAAAAAAAGAGCAAATGCAAATATTAGTATATTATTTTTGAGTGTACTATAAAACACTAGTATTTTTATTTAATACTATTTTTTTTATTTTAAAATATAATAGTATCACACTTTATTCATTATTTTTTTTTTTTTTTTTTAAAAACTAGTGCAATAATACTGTTATTACTATTATTAATTATTTCACATTTTTATAGTTATATTTATTGGGTCACAGAGACTGAAAAACTTTGTTACTTCTTAGTTTTGAAGACTGTACTTTTACTGTAAAATGTGGAAAATAGTCAAAATAAGGAATAAATGTGTCTAAATGATTTACTGGTAGTTTAAATCAAATAATATTACATATAAAATATAAAGCATACTAAAGTAGAACAAATACTGAAAGAAAACTCAGTTTGCTAACAAGGGGTGTACCCATAATGCATTGCTACAAAACATCTGAAACATTAACAGCCAAATATTCTTCTGTGGTTTTTCATTGTTCTGTTGAAGCATGCCTGTTCGTGAGACACGGGTCCTGTTTGCCATATTAAAATAATAATAAAAAAATAGTCCAATAGCACCTGCAACTTGTTTATTTTTTATTAATCAATGGAGCCGGCCGTTCTTCATGGCTTTTATATTTACGTCTTTGTTGGCTGACATTCCAGAGATTAATGACAATGCACAATGGAGAGGTCAAAAAATAAAAAATAAAAAATGACGACATGTTTCCAGAACCGTTTCAGCCAATTTCAGGCTTTAAGCCAAACTGAAGTCTAAGATTATTATAGCATGAGACTAGACAGACCAAGATAAGAAAGCCATCCTCAGAAACAGTTTATTTTCCACATACTGGCCTCTACATCACCTTCAGCTTTTGTGTGGAAACACCATTTAGAAATATTGTGTTTTGATATCTCTGTCCAGTCTGATGAATATTATCTCTATATTTATTAAGTCTAAATACTAAGTGTCTTTTCATGACCTAAATTAATCGCTACCTGCTCATCTCATAAAGGAAGCGATCTGCCTTCGCCATCCGCTCCAACTCATGTTTGTGTTCCTCCAGAAGGTCCACGTCACTTTTTTCTGGCACGAACTTCAACAGCTGCAGGGGAAGAAAGCAAGCATAATGACTAAACTGGGCCAACCAATCAAAAATCATTTTGAAAGAAATTCTTAAAGGTACAGTAGCAAAACCAGTTTATTCATAAAATAAAATGTAAAATGTGACTCTTTTAGGTGATTTTAATGCAATGTGGTCTCATTAAGGGAACACGTATCCTCATCACACTACAATAACTGTTTGATTAAACTGTTTTACTGTTAAGATTAAAACAACAGCAATCAGAGTTATAAAACCTGATTGCCATTATATTGCTTTTCAAGTCCATTTGGAAAATGTTACAGCCATTTACGTGCTGCTCTTATTTGGTGATTTGCTTTAGAGTTTAAACAGGGTGAGGTATACAAAGCTGCATTTTATTACCAATATAGCTACACGGCTAAATCAGGTTTTAATTAAACTACAAAAAAACACATTAATGTGCTTCACTCGCAGGCTACGCGCAACAGACTTTATTCAGGTACGTGAAAAGCTGGTACAGTTTCAAAAGGTTTTGAACAACTACAGCAATTTTCACCATCTGTCAGAATGACAAAAATGCAAGGACGATATTGTGTCTTGCCAAAATTGCTTCTGCAAAGCAATAATTGCATGCTGGCTTGGATTGTCAGGCTTATGTAATTAAACTTGCTGGTTGTGCAGACGCTGTATCAGCTAATCACAGTTCTGAAATGTTTGACGTCAATCTACTGCAGTAAAACAGGTTTGTTTTGGACATAAGCCACCTGGAGTTATGAGTTAAAGAGTGAGCTATGTGATGCATTATGTGGTGACGCAACTCACCTGCTCCAGCATATCCTTGGGTAGGTCTTCCTGCTCATCCATGGTTAGTATGGCCCTCTTGATCTCCTCGTTGGAGAGTTTTAGCCTGCAATAAGAAATTTGGGCAATTCAGTGCATGTGGCTTTCCTTATTTTTGAGTGAACCATATAGTCATATAGCCATATCTTTTTTCTTTTGAATGTAAATAAAATAAATAAGATAAATAAAACAAAATAAGCAAATAAAATCCAAATAAATTAAACCAAATAAGTAACAAAAATAATAAATACATAAATAAATGGATAAATAAATAAATGAAATATAAATCAACTAAAAAATTAAACAAATAAAAGAATAAATAAATAACTAAAAAAATAAAATAATAAATGTAAGAACATAAACAAACAAACAAATTAATTAATAAATAAATCGAAATGACAACATAATAAATTAAATAAACAAATAAATGGCCAAACACAAAAAAAACAAAATAACTAACTAAATAAATAAATAAATAGGAAATAAATTAATAAACCAAATAAATAAAAATAAATAATAAATAAGAGTAATATAAAAGAGTACATAATAAAATAAACAAATAGACTAAACAAATAAAATAAATAAATAAATAAACAAACTAATTAATAAATAAATCGAAATGACAACATAATAAATTAAATAAACAAATAAATGGCCAAACACAAAAAAAACAAAATAACTAACTAAATAAATAAATAAATAGGAAATAAATTAATAAACCAAATAAATAAAAATAAATAATAAATAAGAGTAATATAAAAGAGTACATAATAAAATAAACAAATAGACTAAACAAATAAAATAAATAAATAAATAAATAAATAAACAAACAAACAAACAAACAAACAAAAGGCAAATAGATGAATAAACCAAAAAAGACAAATCAAAATGAAAACCTAAATAAATAAATAAAACAAATGAAAACATCATAAATCAAATAAATAAATAAACAGCCAAACAAAAAACAAAGGAATAAATAAATAAATAAATACATAGCAAATAAATGAGTAAACCTAATAAATAAAAACAAATAGAAAATAATAAAATAAAATAAATGATTAAAATTCAAATGAAAAGAATACATGATAAAAAGGCCAAACTACAGTAAACAAATAAATAAATAAATAAATAAATAAATAAATAAATACAAGGCAAATAGGTTAATAAATCAAATAAATAAAAGACAAATCAAAATGAAAATATACATAAACAAACAAATAAATAAAATAAATAAATAAATGGTAAAACAAATAACATAATAAATAAAACAAAATAAATAAAATACAAATAAATTAATAAACAAATAGATTGCAAATAAAGTGATAAACTAAATAAATACAAAACATAAATAAATAAATAAAAGGCCAAACAACTAAAATAAATAAATAAATAAATAAATAAATAAATAAAATACAAATAAATTAATAAACAAATAAAAACAAATTAAAGGAATAAATAAATAGAACAAAAATGTCTAACTATTATATAAACAAAATAAATAAATAAACAAACATAAAATTCAAATCAAAATAAAAAAAATAAAACAAAATAAACAAATAAAATATAAATCAATTAATAAACCCAGTGAATAACAAATCTAAGAATACATAAGAAACCAAATACGTACATACAGTATAAATACAAACACAGTATGCACAAAACATGAAGTTCTGAAACTAATGTTTCTTGGTGCAGTAAATGTTTAAAATTGCTCAATTCCAGGCTTTATTAACAGCTGTACGATTTAATCAAACACATAAAGCGAGCTTATGGGAGAGATCACAGGCGTCTCTGTTTATTACCGCTGCTATGGCGACTCGTGACGCACCGGGAAAAAAATCCTGGCTAGGATCATCCTATGAATAAAACGCTTGGCTGCAATTGTGTTTTAAACACATCGTCAACCGTCAACAAAATGGCTTAAGTAAACAAAGAATTGTTCTACGGTGAGTCATGCAGGAAGGTTTATTACTGTGAATGAATCTTAAATGGTCAAAGATGGTGGCTGCGTGCACACTCACTTGGAGAGTAGGATGTTGCAGTTTTGCGCACGCCGTCCATCGATGACAGACAATTCCCTGACCTTTTTAGAAGTGACGGTATCGTCCTCGGATTCTTTCTGCAAAAGAACGGATCGCACTGAAGGTCAATTTCACACTGAAATGAAGAGCAAAAAACTATGAGACAGCAAGCTAATGATGTATGAAACGGTCCAAAAAGATGTGGTAATTGTCCGGTTTGACGCTCAGGGACTAAAACTTTTGCAAATATAGCATGGTTCAGAACATCAAAACAATCTAAAAGCAGAATCATAGTCATGAGAAACAATCAAATCCAGATCTGGATTCACAGAATGTGAAAACAACAACAAACCTGCTGTCTAAAAAGTAAAACCCAAACAGAGTAATTTTTCATGCACATGACAACACGCTCATGACACGAGCAGACATCCACAACAACAGAGGCTGAACAGAGTCATCTCTTCCTCTTTAGTGGCAGCTGGGGAGCAGACAGCACGAAATTCCGTGTTTAGACGATGGTACGCCGGGTTTAATTTGGAGGAGGAACAGGGTGAAAGGAGTGGAAGGGAATCGGTCCAAGAACAGGGGGGATATTTGTTTTTTAGCTGGTGGAAATCTGTCTCCTTCACTGTTGCATAAACTCCAGATGCATGCAAAACCAACTGCATGCCTCATAACCAACTTGGCTAATTACGAACAGAGACATCTTGAAATGTTCGCTAATAAACTAAAATAGGTCATTTGGTTCGTTGCGTTTTAAGCAATGCTACAAAAGGCAACAATTTGGTGATTATGTGCATAAAGAATGCTCTGAACATTATATGAAAAATACTATGCAATAGATGGTACATTTTGTACCAAAGTACTTACTGGCTACTATGTTTACAGCATATACTGTATTTGGGTAAATCTCACAAAAACCTAAGAAAATGCCATATTTAATTCCAAAATCAATATAAAACAATTAAGATTAATACTTTTTTTTTACATTGTAACATTTTTAATGACATTTAAGCACACAGTTTAACACAAAAAACTCATTTTAATATAAGAAATATGATTTTTTTACATTTTAATTTAATTGTTTGTTGTACTTGTAATTCTCATGGCTTATTCCAATTTTAATAATCACTGTGTTATAGACTTTTAATGCAATACATTAATGATGATCATCATTGAAATAATAGGAATGATAAAGATGCTTAATTTCCATTAAAATATTGTCACAATGCAACAACAAATTTTAATGCAAAATGCAATTATTTTTGCTGTTCATCTTGGGGTACAATGTGACCAGGACATTTATTTGTGAGATTCAACAGTTCATACATCACCGGTCAAAGGTTTTTGAACAGTAAGTCTTTTCTGCTCACCAAGCCTACATTTATTTGATCCAAAGTATACCAAAAACAGTAAAATAATTTTACTACTTAAAATAACCGTTTTCTATTTGAATATATTTTAAAATGTAATTTATTCCTGTGATTTTAAAAATGAATTTATAGCATCATTACTCCAGTCACATGATCCTTCAGAAATCATTGTAATATTCTGATTTGCCGCTCCTAAAACATTTCTTATTATTACACTGAACATTTTTTTAATTTTTTCAGGTTTCTTTGATAAATGGAAAGTTCAGAAGAACAGCATTAATCTGAAATAGAAATCTTTTGTAACATTATAAATGTTTTCATAATCACGTTTGATTAATTTAAAGCATCCTTGCTAAATAACATATGCCCCATATATAAAATAAAATAAAATAAAATAAAATGATTTCTGAAGCATCATGTGACACTGAAGACAGGAGTAATGATGCTGAAAAAGATTTGATCACAGGAATAAATTACATTTTACAATATATTCAAATAGAAAGCAGTTATTTTACATAGTAAAAATATTTCAAAATGTTACTGTTTTTGCTGTACTTTGGGTCAAATAAATACAGACTTGATGAGCAGAAGAGACTTCTTTTAGAAAAAAAAACAACAACAACAGCAAAAAAAACATTACAAATCTTACTGTTCCAAACATTTTGCCTGGTAGTGTACATCACTTGATCAAAGCACTTCAAATAATACCATGCTGCAACAACACGCCCAAAAACATGGCAGTACCATGTTATCATCACCAACCTAAAGAGTCAGGTGCAGAGACCACTTACCTGTCTAAAGTTATTCAACAGAAAGTCCTTTATGGCAAGCAGGAAGCAGGAAAGTGTTAGTTAGATAAGGAATTATGTAACAGGGCAGGAGCAAACATCATGCAAAACAAAAAAAAAAAAAAAAAAAAAGCGATAGAATACAGAGCGAAGGACAGAAACATGCCTGACATTTTAGTCCTTTATGTCACTGATGAGTTACCTGCTGTCTCTGGTAAGCAGAAAATGTTTTCTCAATATCCTCCAAGTCCAATTGCTTGAAAACTTTGAGGTCGTCCAGGTCGAGCCACACAGTCCCTTCCAGTTTATTCTGCGATACAGAGATGAATTGTAAATAATCTATGAATATACTAATAAATAGAATAATACACAAAAAATAAATAATGTTTTAATAAAATTAAATTAAATAGAATAAAAATTAATACATTTAATTAATTCATTAAATTGTAGGTTATATATATATATATATATATATATATATATAAAAATGGTAAAAATAACAGAACAGCCATTTCAAAGACATTGTGGTGTCAAAGTATCAAAATTGAATTTTTTAATCGATTTGATCCACGGTCTGAAATTCAGATTTTGTGTGAATAGCACAATTCTGGATAACATATTGCCTCATTCTGTTAAAAAGGCTTAATTAATTTGAGTTCATTATTTTTAAAAAAATGGTTTAAATTAATGATTTAATCACTTGTTCCATTGCTGAATGAATCAGCGTTTTTGAACGAATCTCGTGAATGAATGATTCAATGACAAATACATTTTTAACAGTCACTTGTCGCAACCTAGTGGCAAAAATGTAATCAACTATTATATCAACAATTATTTCCAAACTATAAACTTTTATCACAGTACTTCTGTGATAATATGAACGACTGTAAGACAGAGATAATATTGTGTGGTTGAAAAAACTGTTTGTAAAGCTGTTACGCGTTAACTCCCCTCTTTGTCAAAGGTTAAATAGACGTCTTTTAGCAATAAAATCGTGTGGGTGTTTGAATCAAGATTGTGTTTTTTTTAACGATTAATCGTGGGGGCAGATTTACTAACAGCATCTTTTGGTGTTAAAATAGTACTGTCTGGATTTACTAATGACGTGCAATGAAGAATTAGCGCTGAAAAGGCGTGGACCTTATTGAATAGGCATTTGTAGGAGCTTCTCTTTCAGACGCAAAATTAATGGGACATGAGTATTAAAAGACATCACACAACACAATTTACTAAAGTTTGTGCTCGTCAAATTACTGGTATTTGCCATAGACTGTAAAAAATATGGACGTAGTCTGTGACGTCACCCGTAGGTTTCTGAAGAGCATTTTTGAAGCTCTTAGTGGGCGGGAGTCAGCCGTCGCCATCTTGGAATCGCGTCACTGCATGTCACTCCCGGATAATCGAAAATGGGCAAAGAGGTGGGATGTGGGTGGAGGACTGACTCTATGGGATTGACTCCCTTTTGCAGCCAGTCTCTAGCGGCCAGTCGATGAATTGCAGTTTTAGTCACTTCCGTGTTGGTTTCAAGAGGGAGGTTGCCGCTTGGTATTTGCGCCATTATTTAACATGCAAAAAAAGCATATCTTAAAGTCTTGATAGATTGCACTGGTCATTATGGAAATGATCTGGCTGTGTTTGTGTTCTTTAACGTGCGCATTGTCAGTAAATCAAATGCAGAATTTTCCCCTCCCATCTGCACTTTTATGGAATTGTGCTCTAAGGCTAATTTGGCCTGTTTAGTAAATCCGACCCTAGGTCTTCAATAATAAACTTTTACGAACTCACTTCACTGAGTTTGGTCCAGTTGAAAGACTTGAGCGGGTTGGAGGGCTGAGGGATGTTCTTTTTCTTCAGGTTCGAGCCCAGAAATCCTCCAGGGGGAGGAGGAACACCAAAGCCGGGCAGGCCTGGAGGAGGCGGTGGTCCGCCGGGTGGAGGGGGCGGTGGTGGCGGTGCTCCACCTGGAGGTGGTGGAGGAGGAATGCTAGCCGGACCTGGCGGTGGAGGTGGGATGCTACCAGGGGCCAATGGTACGACTGGTGGGCCTCCTGGGATATTTGCCCTCTAATATAACAAGACACAATGGGAATGTGAAGCATAAGTGTCGAGAGGCTTTGGATCTATTATGAATATGAAGGAAAACAATGCAAAACCACATTTTGGTCATCTGTTGACACAAATTCTAGACTCTACACACAAAGGCTGTTTCAGTTATGCTGCCACAAATAAACAAATACCACTGGATATTATATTACAACAGTATTAGCATGTTCTAAAAATACCATGGTACATGAAAATGGTAGTTCGATTCCATTGTATAACTACAGTATAGTACAGTAAATATATATTTGTGACCCTGGACCACAAAACCAGTCTTAAGTAGCGCAGGTATAGTTGTAGCAATAGCCAAAAATACACTGTATGAGGGAAAATTATACTTTTTTTTTTATTTAAGCCAAAAATCATTAAGATATTAAGTAAAGATCATGTTCCAATGCAATGCTTAGCAATGCATATTACTTTTTGATTAGTAATATGCATTGCTAAGAACTTCATTTGAACAACTTTACAGGCGATTTTCTTAATATTTAGATTTGTTTGCACCCTCAGATTGCAGATTTTCAAATAGTTGAATCTTAACAAACATGCTTATTTTTTTCTCAGTTTAAAAAAAAATGACCCTTATGATTGGTTTTGTGGTCCAGGGTCACATATACAGTATGTAACTATAGTTTATTCAGAACTAAAATGTATGAAAAATACAATTAAGCCTAATTTTTAAAAAAGTAAACCATCCTGTAGTGGTTTTCTGGTCTTAGTTGGTTTAAGATGAACTGATCTCCCAAAATGGCCAAGCTAGGGTTCAAATGAATTATCTGGTCTTCTTTTATGTCAGATCAGACAAGAAACCAAAACAGACCAGCTAACCATCATAGGCTGGTTTAAGCCTTTTTTTCAGCAAGGAGCTGAGTGCTCGTTCCAGTTCAATCACTTACGAGCTTCCATTTCAGTTAGGTTGCTGTAGAGAGAAAACAATTCACTGGGTTTTGAAAGAGGCACATTGTGCGTATGTAACGTACATTACTCATCTCATGTAGCCGGGCAGAAAGGTCAGCAACTTGCTGCTTAACAAGCTTATGTTCGCTGCTTTCCTTCTCCAGCTTCTCTTTCATCTTATTGAGCGTTTGCATCATTTCTTCCTTCTCTTGGGCTTTTGCATCACACTCCCTTTCTTTCTTTTCCAGCTTCTGCTGAAGTTCATTATGTTCTACAATTCAAGCCAGAGAAAACCGAGAAAAAAGTTGCAATCAAAATGCACAAACGCTTCAGTATTTGACAGCATCAGCACTGTCATCGCTGATTCCCATGCTGATGAAGGCACATGTAAACACATTCAAGGCCTCTTGAGAGTAAACAGTCACTTAAATCAATATTCGGCTCATAGGGTCATGTACCTTTTCTCATTTTTTCCGCTTGCTCTTTCCATTGTTTCACTTCGTTCTCGTTTACCAACCTGTAAATTAAGAAACAGTATCATTACATGTCACTTCATATTATTACAAACATATATTTTTCTACAGAAAACAAAAGGAGAAATTTGTGTTCCACAAAAGAAAGTCAGTTTTGAAACAACATGAGAGAGAATAAAAGATCACAATTTTCATTTTCGGGTGAACTATCATTTTCTACGTGTCTGTAAACCACAAAACTTGGCATTCATAATTCATAAAAAAGCAGAAAGATGACTTCATATTATTCGGGTAGGGCCAGCAGGAAACCAAGGAACCTCGGTGAGAAATGTTAAGCGATCAGAGATGCCCCTGTCGCCTTAAAACCGAGAGTCAAACTTCAGCTCTGTAACATTTGATCAAACCACCAAATGTTTTCCATATGCATTCTGCATATTTGTTTTTATTTGACTGAAACTATCCCAGACCGTCTCTCAGCTTTCGACTTGTTTGAACTACAGTGAAGTTGTGTCTCTCTTCTAATTAATCCCATGCAGAAAGATGACACAAAGATGTGTTTATTTTAACTCTTGTCCCACCAAAAGGAAGCAACATTTTAGTCTGTACACACAGTTCTGCAATTGTCACGTTTAATCATATTCTGGGTGAGTCTTGGTTTATAAACATGAAACACCAAAATCTGAGACCTGGCGCTTTTCTAAAATGTGATTAGATACAGGTGAATTGGTTAACTTGTTTAAAAATTATTTTGGGTCTGGATTATGGATTTGGATTATGTTTAAATTACTTAAATCAAAAACTTATATGACAGGCAGTTTTTGAGAGTATTAAAAAAAATCAGGATATTAACAAATGAGAAAAAACGAGGACAGCAGGGGACACTTGTGTTACAATACATGCTGGACAAAGTCTGGGACTATATCGCACTCACATTCGCACCACGTTCTTCACATCGAAGTTCTCAAGGGGAGCCACATCCGGGTCATGACCTTTGTCATTCTGTAGAACAATCTGCTGGACAATTCGGTCAAGGAGGAGCCAGTACTGCACAGTATTTCCATTTCTTTTGTCTGAGGAAAGAGCAAAGAAGATGATCAACACTTCCAAGCATATATATATATATATAAATATATATATATATACACACTACCACTTAAAGTTTTGGGGTCAAAAAGTCTCTTATGCTCACCAAAGCTGTAATTATTTGATTCAAAAATGCAGCAAAAACTGTAATATTGTGAAATATTATTATTTCAATATTACTTTTATTTTAGCATATTTTAAAATTTTATTCATTCCTCTGATGCAAAGCTGAATTTTCAGCATCATTACTTCAGTCTATAGTGTCACATGACCCTTCAGAAATAATTATTATATGTTGGTTTTGCTCCAAAAATACTTCTTATTTTTATCATGCTGAAAATAGTTGTACTTTTTAATATCTTCGTAGAAACAGATTTTTCCAGGATTCTTGTATGAATAAAAAAGTTAAAAAGACAGCATTTATTTGAAACTTAATGTCATCAGTTTAATGCATTCTTGTGAAATTCCTTTAATAATATAATATAATATAATTAATATAATTAATATATAATATAATATAATATAATATAATATAGTATAATAAAAAATATTTTATTGACATCAAACTTGAATGAAATTTAATGCTGACTAAAATTCACAAAAAAACAATTACTTTTTCACTAAAAATGGTATCCGCTACAAAGTAAATAAACTAAACTAAACTAAACTAAACTAAACTAAAATAGACTTTTAAAAAAAGGTATTACCACAGTACACCAGGTAAAAAAAACAATATCCACCTTATTTTCCCTGTAAGAGACACATTTGTAAATTTAATGTGTCTGCCTTCCGGGCTCATCCGTGTCCATCCGCCAGTTTTTAGCTGTACGAACCGGCTTGTTTTGCTGCTTGATATTGCAAATTGGTGTGTCTTACAATATTATTTTAATGTATTATCTTAATTATGAACACCATGATTTGTAGTGCAAACAGTTTTACTGTTTACTGCACTTTGTTATTCTTCTCGTTATATTCCTATGACAGCTTATGATCCAGAAGTCAAATACATTACTAGAAAACAGTTTACTTACGCACTGAAAAATAAGGTGGATACATGTCCAAAAACACAAGGCATTACTATAGTGCCGTGTTGGACAAATGCTATATACCATGGTATTGTTTTGTATTCTTCTGTGGCACTAGTTATGAAGAAGTAATATTATGATTCTATGTGTCTATTTGTTTACATTGTTATGGAGGGCTCAGAGGAAGTGACATCACTCACAAGGCATATGAAGACAGTGCTGTAAGACGGACATAAAGTGTGGGAAGGCGTCCGTGTGGTTTATCCTCTTCCGGATGAGATCAAACACCTGAGTAGCACTTTTAGTGTCTATATGAACCTGCACCAAACAAAGAGACAATGAAATGACTACTGAAAAACAAGCGCCTGTATTTAGAGGCAAATTAAGACAGAGAGCGTACATTTTCAAACCGCTTAGCGAGGGCTAATTCATCTTCATTTCGCAGCATCTCAAAGAAGTCCAAATGCCTGAAAAGTAATAAAAGACTACTGCATGTTAAGCTCGACAAAACCCGGCCAAGTACTTGGGGATGATGTGTCTCAAAATACAGCACTTACCGATCTAACGTGGAGTTTTCATGGGACCGTAATTTATCAATCACTGGTTGGATGCCCAGCATTAGAAATTCATACCGCAAATGAATTCTGAACTCCAAACTGGTCTGTAAATGAAACGTTGGAAGTCATGGAGAAACTCTTGGATGATTTGAATCTAATGAGATGCAGATGTAGAGAAAGTAGCGCTTACCTCCCCTGCTCCTTGACTGAGGACCGCGTTGATGAAGGACATGATTGCCGTCTTGAGGTTCACCTCATCTCTGTAGCGGCCCGTACTCCTGTCCAAGTCATTTAGAAGGGTCTACGTGAAAACCGAGAAGATGGGGAGAAAGAATGAGGACGACAAAGGCGAAAGACCTCTTAATATTTCATTCACAAGTCTCAGTGGCCTTATTTGTGAAACAAAAGCAGAACGAATTTCTGTGCAAATCGTTGCGTTAGATTTACAGGAGCGATTTATGAACAACTGGTTTTATGAACGATTCAGGTTTACAGAATGAGGGAAACCACCAAGCCTTGAATTTTCCGCCCTACCTGAAATCGCGTCCGTTCGCAGGCGAACTTTTGATAGTGCAACATGGCTTCCAAAATTTTCTTGTGCCCTCCGGGCACCAGGCAAACAGCACCCATGATCTCCAGAACGGCCACTTTGGTCTTAATGTTCTCGGTGGCCAAGCTCTGAGCGATAATGTTGATGCTTTCTGAATGCGCGAGTACATTGGCACGTCCCTGAGAGTTGTTCATCAGGGCTTTAATGCAGCCGATTAGCGAGGTGTGGATCTGAGATTCGGTGGTCTCGTAGTCCATCGTTTTCAGGAAGTTCAAGATGCACGTCAGTCCATCGAGGTCTATAAAGCGTGTCACAAACCTTGAGGAGCAGATGAAAAGACCCAGGTAGGAAAACACATGGAAAATTTAAACTTAATGTCCTGAATTATAAGTGCATTTTCTGTTGTTGCTTCAGAGACGGTTGCATGAGAAAAATCACTGAGGCCTTAACCACCATGATGGGCCAAGCAAAATTAAGTCGTTGGCATTGTAAATGGATTCTGGGGACAGCGATACAAATTTTTAAACATTTTAGCAGCTGTCACAGTGCCTTTAAATGCACGTTATTTTACAATAACGTTAACATAATTCAATAACATTAACATAATTCAATAAAATGCACTTAAAAGCAGCCCAAAATCATTTCATTTATTTTCAAATCATTGAAAGCATTTACTAATTTTAGTATTGGGATGACAAATAGTTCACATTTATATATTAGATTTATTTTTTTTATATTCCTGAAATGGTCTTTTTTCTTCAAAACATACTCATTTTTTTCTTATTGATTTTGGTGCATAATTTTTTTGGTGAGATTCCTACATTAGGAGAGCAAAACCGAATCACTCTCAGCACATGAATTAAGCATTTGATCTAAAAGTCTGCAAAGACAAAGTACCGTATGCACAATTTAATGAAGCACTTAAGTAAAAGAGAGACGCTCCATTTGCACACAGCCATGTGTAAAACAAAGTGCTTAATCAGAGTAATTAAAGAGAATTATAATGTCATTAAATGACCCTTAGTGTGTGTGTGAGCGTTAAAGGCAGTACCTCATGGGCTGTGTGCGGAGAGCAGTTTTCAAACTCTCTATGGTTTTATTCCTCTCTTCCTCATCCTCCTTCTCCAGGGCCAGCAGGGACTTCCTCTGGTGGTGATATTTAACAGAGGCAAATAATTAATGGACTGTCCAAAGTCTGCCAGGTTAGGGTTTTGTTAAAGTATTGTTAAAGTACTAATTGCATATAAATAAAAAAAGTTTTAACTGTAATACAAAAAAAAAAAGTGTGCTACAATGTGAATGAATTTATAGCTTCACCAATTATCTGAGTATCAGCGCTCTTTGCCCCATCAAATATTAATGGTTGTTTACTATTCGATAAACACCTACATCCCCAACAACTTCCTTAAGGGCAACATATGTGCGTTTAATGACTCCCTCTTGACTCAGAGAATTTTATGTCCTCAGGGCAAAGACGGAAATGAGTGTGGTCAGGGAAGTGTTCATTATTTGCCGTCTAGTTTGTTAGTCATACTTACAGCAGCCATAGAATTGATCTGATCTATGTAGAATTCAGGCCAGCTGGTCGCCCCCTTATTCTCTTCCTGTTCCTATGGGAAAAACTAAAGATTAGCCTGGATACTGAAACCATATAAACACACATTTATATAAATACTGAAATTTTCAACAAAAAAAGAAGAAAAAAAAGAAAGAACTATGCAGCAATAATGCATACTATACAGCAATAAAGAAAGAATGATAGAAAGAACAAAAGATAGATGATAGACAGAACAACAGAATGACAGACAGACAGAATGATATAACGATGATAGAACAAAAGAAGGATAGATACACATAACAACAGACAGAATGATAGATAGAACAACAGAATGATAGAATGATAGAAAGAACGATAGAACGATAAACAAAACGATAGATAGATAGAATGACAGACAGAACAACAGAATGATAGATAGAACGATAGAACCATAGATAGATAAATAAAAAACAGAACAATAGTTAGAATCATAAATAGAAAGAACGACAGACAGAAAGATAGACAGAACAATTGATAGAATGACAGATAGAACAACAGAACGATAGAAAGATAGAACGATAGATAGATAGATAGATAAACAACCGAACGATAGTTAGAATCATAAATAGAAAGAACGATAGAACGTTAGACAGAACGATTGATAGATAGAACGACAGACAGAACAACAGAACGATAGTTAGAAAGATAGATAGAATTATAAATAGAACAATAGACAGATGGACAGATGGACAGACGGACGGACGGATAGATAGATAGATGGATAGAACGGCAGATAGACAGATAGACAGACAGATAAATAGATAGACAACAACAAAATGATAGTTAGAATGATAGATAGAAAGAACGACAGAACAATTGATAGATAGAACGACAGACAGAACAATAAAACGATCGTTAGAAAGATAGAACGATAAACAAAGCGATAGATAGATAGAATGACAGACAGAACAACAGAATGATAGATAGAACGATAGAACCATAGAACCATAGATAGACAGATAAATAAAAAACAGAACAATAGTTAGAATCATAAATAGAAAGAACGACAGACAGAAAGATAGACAGAACAATTGATAGAATGAGAGATAGAACAACAGAACGATAGAAAGATAGAATGATAGATAGATAGATAGATAAACAACAGAACGATAGTTAGAATCATAAATAGAAAGAACGATAGAACGTTAGACAGAACGATTGATAGATAGAACGACAGACAGAACAACAGAACGATAGTTAGAAAGATAGATAGAATTATAAATAGAACGATAGATAGATGGACAGATGGACAGATGGACGGACGGACGGACGGATAGATAGATAGATGGATAGAACGGCAGATAGACAGACAGATAAATAGATAGACAACAACAAAATGATAGTTAGAATGATAGATAGAAAGAACGACAGAACAATTGATAGATAGAACGACAGACAGAACAATAGAACGATCGTTAGAAAGATAGAACGATAAACAGAACGATAGGCAGATAGACAGACAGATAGACAGATAGACAGACAGACAACAGAACGATAGTTAGAATGATAGAAAAAACGACAGAACGTCAGAACGTTTGATAGATAGATAGAACAACAGACAGAATAATAGAACAATAGTTAGAAAGACAGAATGACAGACAGACAGACAGACAGACAGACAGACAGACAGACAGACAGACAGACAGACAGACAGACAGATAGATAGATAGATAGATAGAGATTATGAAATCATACATATTGTTATTAGAATCACGTAGGCTGATGAATGATTCACAGCAAGAAAGTAAACTGGGTCAATTCTGATTTGAACTGCAAGTGTCTGACACACAAACATCACTGCTCTGTCCTCCACACCAACACAGATCTCTATGTACTGCCAGCTTCTCAAGCACTTCCACAGCCACAATGTGTGAGAACAGCTTATCTAACCATTGCAATTCCCACAAAATCGCATTCAACAATCCAAAAGATTTTATGTTTGTGAGTCCATAGCTAACACCTTGCTTGAGATGCTTCTTGTTACCTGAAAACAGACACAAGACTGAGCTTCGGCAGTACTCCACTCCTAATGTTGAGTTAAATGCTCTGGCAGAGTGTTAAAAGGCTACAATTCAGTCCAAAACCTGCCTTTTCCCAGAGTAACTGATTCTTTAAAGCTTTTAATACAAAGCCTGGGGTTGGGAAACAATACCACAGTGTTTTGTGCTATGCTCAAGTGTCTAAAATATAGCAGCTGCTTGCTCTTTCAGGCTAAGATTGACTTGTGCTGGCCAGGGTTAGTTTGGAATTGGGAATTGGGGTTATTTTGGGGGTTTCGCGCACCACATGAGCCGATAAGCTTCCAGGAATCTTATTTAACAAGTCCACCCATTGTTTTATAATCACATTTTGCAATTATACAATTTAACCAAACTATTTTGGACCATAGGGGTTTAGAGATTAATAAAAGTATAGCTTGAAACCAAAATGAAGGGTGAGAAAGATCTCATTATGGGTATTATGAACACAAATACTTCATACCAGACATTCACATGTACTTTGGCCTCAACATCTTGACGGTAGTTTTAACAGTCATTATATTGCACGGTGCTGGTTCCACATGTTGCTCAGACCCCAAAACTCCACTGGGAGGAGATTTGATTCAGGCCTTGCAGGTGTAGTTGGCAGACACGCTGCATTCAGTGTTTTATTGAGCTGGGATAATGCAGAGCAGTCGTTTTTCTGAGACAGGTAAAATAAAATAAAGTAAACCAAAATAAAAAAATAAAATAAAATAAAATACAGTGAAAGTTATGGCTGCTTGTTTCCACCACAGAATAAAAAAATAAAAAAGATAAATGCAACTCTTTATCTCACAAATCTGACTTTCCTTATATTTTTTTCATGTTCACATCTCAAAAATGTAAGACTTTTCTTCTCAGAACTGTGAATTTATATCTCACAATTTAATGTTAACATCCTGTAATTCTGACATTTTTTCCCTGAGTTGTGAGTTTATGTCTCACAATTGTGAATTATACACTTAAAATTATAAGTTAACATTTTGCAATTTGGAATCTTTTCATAGAACTTCATATCTCACAATTTCAATATCTAAACTCACAATTTCAAAAAAAAAAAAGAATGTAAAGTTGCAAGACGGAAACTCAAAATTGTGAGAAAAATTCAGAATTTTTTGAGTTCGTATCTCTTCTGACTTTTTTTCTGACCTTTTTCTTTAAACTAGCAAATAAAATAAGATAAAATAAAATTCAATTCAATTAAATAAAAATAAAAATAAAAAGTTCCATCATGGAATAAAAAAAAAAGGTAATTGGAACTTTTCACAAATATGACTCTCTTTGTCGCAAATTTTTTGTAAAACAAAATAAAATAAAAAATAAATAAAAAATAAAATAATAAAATAAAATAAAATAAAACAGTGAACATTATGGAAGCTTGTATCACACAAAAAAAAGGGTAATTGCAACTTTTTATCTTACAAATCTGACTTTCTTGCTCGCTAAATTTTTGCGAGTTTACATCTTACAAAATTAGGACTTTTCTTTTCAGGATGGTGTAAGTTAACGCTATAAACCTGCGCGTTAACATCTTCTAATTCTGAGATAGACACTCGGATTTGTGAGTAAAAAACTCAGAATTGGGAAATAAGTAAATTACATTTTTACATTTTTTTTGTCCCGTTATTATTGTTTATTTGTTGCATTAAATATTTGATTTGGCAGTGACACGCTTCAGTCAATCCACAAGACGAGACAAAACCTTTAAATCTGATGAGTCCATCTCTGTTTTTGCCGAAGAACACAAAAACCCACATTTTGAAATCTGAACCCCACTGACTTTTACTGTATGGCCAAAAATACTAAAAATAAAATTTTATATGACAGTTTTATTTTTTAAAATGGCACTTTAAATATCTTCTTTTGTGTTCCATGGAAGAACCAAAGTCATACAGGTTTGGATGGACCTGAGCATGCATGAATGATGCCAGAAAAATGATGCCAGTTAAATTTTGGGGTGAACTATCCCTTTAAGCCAGACATAAGCTATAAAAATTTGAACTGAAATTTCATCTCTACCAGCGTATAATCTTACAAAGCCTTGATCCGTCATACAGAACACTAACATAAATGTTTGCTTTAATATATGAATGAGAATAAGCTTCATTCCTAACATCATAATGATTGACAGTATTATTTGTTAAGTGTTTTAGAGGACAATAGGTCAGCAGCTGAAGAGCGCTCCCCTGGTGAGTCGTGACCAGGTAACTGGTCATGCACTCCAGCGGCTGTAGAGAAACCCCAGACCACTGCTGTGTGGTTTGCTCTTTAGTTCCACTGGCGTAAAGGCCTCCTATAAATGAGGGTTTACAGAGTGTGTCAGGGCAGCCTGGGTTCTGTTACCTCTCACTCCTCAGACCCAAATCACACGTACTGTGAAAATAAACCCTTGCACTCAACACCACTTCTCTGTCCCGAAGCCAAGCCTTTGCTAGAGCAGCAGCGTTTACATTAGGTCCTTTTTTGGATGTACAGTACAACTGAGATGTGTTCATACATTTAGCTGTTCAGTTTCAAACTCTACGGTCAAGCCAGATGAAACGTCTCCGCAGGAAACAGAGCTGTTTTAGGAAACTGCTATGCATGGTCAATGCCAGGCCATACGTTCAGGTCTTTCGGAAAATGGAAAAGGCATCTGTAATGGGAGTCCCTGCCCAGTCTCGTCCAGCACCAATTTCTTACCTTTTTCTTGCTACAGTAGATTTGCCATTTCTTCTCGGCAGGAAGGGCAAACATGGCTTCTCTATGTTTCTCTGTGAGATCCAGCTCATCCTGTGGGAGAAGGAGATGACAGGTTTTAAATAATGTGTACTTTGTATAATTTGAAATCCAAATCCTTTGTATATTTCACTTTTTCACCTTTTATTTGACACTTTGTAATTTGACACATTCTAATAGGTTTGCTTATTTGGCATAATATAACAATATAATGTAATAAATACTGTGGTAATTTAATAAGTATTAAATAAATACATAAAAGTAATAAATTCCTTACAAACTAAGACTGCACAATTTTTAGACAGACAGATAGAACGACAGAACAATAGATAGAAGAGCAACAGAGAGATAAATTGAATGATAGAACAACAAAACGATAGATAGAATGATAGAACGATAGAAAGAACGACAGATAGACAGATAGATAGATAGATAGACAGATACAGAATGATAAAATGAACAATAGATAGAACAGAACGATAGATAGAATGACAGAACGACAGAACAACAGATAGACAGATAGACAGACAGACAGATAGATAGATAGATAGATAAACAGAATGAAAGAACAACCGAACAACAGAATGATGGATGGATGGATGATAGATAGATAGATAGATAGATAGATAGATAGATAGATAGATAGATAGATAGATAGATAGATAGATAGATAGATAGATAGATAGATAGATAGATAGATAGATAGATAGATCAACAGAATGAAAGAACAACCAAACAACAGAACGATGGATGGATGATAGATAGACAGATAGATAGACAGAACGAAAGAACAACAGAATGATGGATGGATGGATGGATGGATGGATGGATGAATGGAATGATAAAATGATAGATGAACGATAGAAAAAGAAAGAACTCTAGAACGATAGGTAGATAGACAGACAGACAGAACGATAGATAAATAGAACGATAGATCAACAGAATGAAAGAACAGAATGATGGATGGATGGATGGATGGATGGATGGATGATAAATAACAGATAAATAAACAACAAACTGCATTGACTGTGCAAAAGAATATACATGATATATAAAATAATACTATTAGACTTGGCTATGACACACACAGACATCCTATCCAGTCAGCCTGACAAAACCAACATGACTTAAAGTCTGACATCAGCCTCTGGATATCGCTGACCCTCAAGCGGTGGTTAATTTCCCACAATTCTGTGTGAGATACAGAGTCCTTGTTTCTTCACGGCAACGAAAAGATTTAGTCATGTAAACCATCAATTAATGCCTGTACGCTCCTGTGACCTACGTGCATTCCCATGATGCAGTTCTGGCCCGAGTTGGTCATATTCAGTCCAGATGTTCGGGCACAAGTTAATTAACATCATGTGAGAGACACATACAACGAGCAGGTCCCGAGACCGCTTTAACAGGCTGCATAAGGAAATAATGAGGATAAAAAGAATGAAAAATACAGGGAAATCGTATAATCCAACTCGTAAGTACTCATGTATATTTGAGCAGAGATTCCAGAGAGAGAACATCACATCCAGACACCACATCTATTGCAGAAGCAGGTCAAAATCTGATCTTGTCCAGACTGTTCTCTCATACTTTCTCCCCATTTATGTCTTTGCAGGAAAAACCTGAACCTGAGATTTTGTTCTGCTATGTCTCACACTCACTAAAAGTCATTTAGATAGAAGCAGCTATCTTTCAAATTCATGACTGCTTTCTCACCTCAAAACTGCACATAATCAAAAGCCTGCTAGAAGCATTTTCCTGTTAAATCAAGTCAACATGACACTGACTGACATCTCAGTTGTGGCTCACTGTGGGTCCTCAAAGGCTCAGCAGGGGACAGGCTGCGTATGGAACGGAGTCTGGCGCATGCAAGTCATCCATGAGCCCATCTGTGCCAAATGCCTGCTGGTCACGCGCTGGTGGGCATGAGACATACAGACGTTCTCCTACTCAATGGAGTCTGCAGAGCTAATGAGGGAACAAGCATTGTCTAACGTACTCTTTACTGGACCATTAGTAGAGAATGCTTGGATTCCCCATATTACGGAGTCCAAGACAAGCACTGATTCACTCCACAAATGGAGGAATGGTAGAGCAAAGCAGTGCTCAACTGAAGAACAAGTATTTTTCGAACTATTCCAATGGGATTATTGTGAATGAACCCACTTAACAGACTCCATTTGTGATTTTTGGCCATGCAGGCTTGCGTGCTTATGAACTCTGTATGTTCTGTCTTAGCAAAAAATGCAATGGTAAAAAACAAATCATGGAATGCAAAGACAAGTTCCTCTGTGTTTTAATAAGTTATCCTTCTCATGCATGCCTATATGAATGTTTGACAAAACCAAAGACCAGATTTGACTTTCAAAGTAGCTTGTGTACAAAGATCTACAGTATCAGGCCTCAATAGTTAAATAAAATATATAAACCAACAGAAAGTTAAACTACAATGAGTGCTCTAACTACCTATCCACCCACCTACATATCTACCTAACCATCCATCCCACTCAGCCATCTATTCCTCCACCTATCTATCTACATTTCCAACCATCTACCGGCCCATCCATCTATCCACCTATTGTCCTTCCATCCACCATTAATTTACTTACCCATTCCATCCATCAATGAATCCATCTACCTATCCTTCGATCTACAACCCACCCATCCATCCATCTAGCGATCTGCCTACACATTCATTCATCCACCCACTCAGCCATCTACTCCTCCACCTAACTATACATCCATCCATCCATACATCCACCGACCCATCCATCCACCTACCATCCTTTCATCCACCTATTTATCTACCTACTCAATCCATTAATCAATCTACCTATCCATCAGTCTACCCATCCTACCATCAATCTACTTTACCATCTGCCTACCCATCTATTCCTCCACCTATCTACCTACATATCCATCCATCCATCATCCAATCCATCTATCCACCTACCATCCTTCCATCCACCCTTTTTATCTACCTATCCATCCATCGATCCATCCTACCATCTATCCATCTAATCATCTGCCTACCCATCCATCCACTCAGGATCTATTCCTCCACCTATCTACATAGCAATCCATCCACCTACCATCTTTTCATCCACCCATTATCTACCCCCCCCCATCTATCCTACCAATTTTACCATCTGCCTACTCATCCTTTCATCCACCCACTTAGCCATCTATTCCTCCACCTATCTTTCTACATATCCATCCATCCATCTATCCACTAACCCATCCATATATCCACTTACCATCCTTTCATCCACCCATTTATTTACCTACCCATCCATCAATCAACCGATGCACCATTCATCCATTTATCCACCCATCCATCTACCATCCTTTCACCTGCCGATTTATCCACCTACCCATCCATTGATCCATCTACCTATCAATCTGCCCTTCCACCCATCCATCCTACTAACTGTCCATTTTACTGCCTACCCATCCAGTAATCCACCCACTCAGCCTTGTATTTTATCAACTGACGCACCATCCATCCATCTTACGATTCGTCCATCTAACCATCTGCCTACCCATCTATTCATCCACCCACTCAGCCATCTATTTCTACCCATATCTATCTTCATATCCATCTATCCACCAACCCATCCATTTATCTACCATCTTTTCATCCACTTATTTATCCACCTACCCATCCATCCAATAATGCATCTACCTATCCATCTACTTACCCATCCATCTACATATCTACCTATCCATCCATGCATCCATCCATCCACCTAACCCATTCATCCATCCAGTTAAGAGTTTGGGAAATAAATAAAACAAAAGAGTGTAAACAAAAGAAAGCACATGGAGGTCATGGTACAACACATACCACCAGTTCAGTGAACATGGCATCCAGTTCCTCGGTGGGGGGCATGGGCAGGGTGGGCTCCATGGTTTGCAGTGTAAAGTTGCTGTCATGGCGGAGGCGGTAGGTGATCTCAGGATGGTCGCTTTTCTTTAGACAGCAACAGAGGAAAGACAGGCCCCGCCCTCCTCGCTTACGTGGGGCCATCATGGCCAGAGGCCCAGCCGGTCAAATGTATTTCACTTTAGCTACGACCCCCTGTGAAAGAGAAAAAGAAGAGAGAAAATGAGGAGGTGTGATATCAAAGCAACAAATTAAAAAAAAACATGGTTAATAATTTCTTAGCTTACTAAAAATGTGGATGGCTATGCTGGGACACAACTCAAAACAACATGACAACACGACTGAAAATCATACCGCCACCCAGGGCTATTTGCAGCCATATGTCACATGAGATGTGTGATGTATTCAAACTAAAATGTTAATGTATTAAGTATACTCCTGACTAACAGGTTACATTGGACCTCCCACAGAAGACCAGTAGCTATATGCAACATATCTGTATTGGTAATTAAGGTCTTAATCAAGGCTATCACTATACTTACAGAGTTACAACAGCATTCAAGTGTTGGGTTATTCATATTTTAAAGAAATGAACACTTTTATTCAACAAGTATGCATTACGCTGATCAAAAACAATTGTAGTATTTCACAATATTATTGTTCTCTACTGTATTTATCAAATAAATGCAGCATTAGTAAGGATTAAAAACTTATTCTCAAAACATTTACTGACCACAAACTGTATTTAATACAACAAATGAGAAGTAGGACTGACAGTTTGTGTTGTGCAGGAAGACTGATAAAGCCAGCACCGTATGATCTTATAACCCATTACAACACTCACATAAGCCTCATAAACTCCAGCAATAACCAACAGCATGATTCAACATGCAAAGCATCATGTAGGGAGATAAAACAGCAATAAGAGCAATGAGCTATCACATTACACTATTAAGTACTTTTATATGTGAATTACTTTACAGAAAGAAAACAAAACTTTGTTTATAATGTGCATAACAAGTAATATCATTCAATATTTAAGTGGATCGGTATCAGTGAAAGGCAACTGCAAAGGAATATTGCATTTTAATACTGAAAAAAGGTCATAATGCTAAGGCAACTAAATGAGTAAAATCTAACATTAATATTAGAACCTAATGAACTTTTCTTCTTACTCTCAAGAGTAAACAACAGTTCTTGTTTTTTTACAAAAAAAAAACATAATGTGGCGGTGTAATGTGTAGAGATCTAGAATTAGAACCAAAAGGTTGGTTTGAACACCAAAAAGGCCAATCCATGAGCTATAACCACTGTGAAAGAAGTTGTTTAAAAATGTTCACATAGCTCCTTTACATGCAGTGAACAAAATTAAGGCATGAGAAGCTCAAAAAGCACCATAAAAGTTATGCAGCACTGCAGGTCTTTAAAGCCATATGATAGCTATGTGTGAGGATCGGACTCGAGTGTAAAATTTGAGCTTCTGCACATCAAGATATATGGCATGTTCTTCGCACAAAGCTATCGTATGGCATAAGAAAACTTGAACCACCATGGCACTGTTTATATCCTTTTTTGACTAAATTAACTGGTGGAGCAACATTAAGGGTGAGCAAATGTTGACTAAAATTTAATTGTTTGCAAGAAAATCACCAGGTTACTCCATGGGACTCACCTTGTAATCCGTGTCTCTTCATAATAAAAGCGTCTGCCAAATGACTACTTATTACTCAGCCACAACATCACTTTGATCTACGTCCCCAGATGTCCCAGATTTCATAAAACAAAAGACACACACACACTTACATAGGCCTATATGTCTGTCTGTAGTCTTTATCCTTAGACCTCACACAATGGATCTGGCCCTGACCTCCCAGAAGACTGAACTGTGTTCATCTCTCCCTTCTCCATATTAGGAATCACGGAGAAAGTTAACTTGCCTAACTTTATCTTCATCCAGTTCTGTTTTAATGAGTACACCAGCCCGAGCTCCAGCGCTAAGGCCATCACGACCCCAAAGAAGTCAAACATAAACTTCTCTCTGAATTTACGATCAGACCCAGAAGCTCAAAGTGACCAGATGTTTCCCTTTAGAGGAACAGGGACATAAAGGCTTAAATGGCTTCAGGATTAGGCTGGAGTTTATAGTACGTGTGTTTGTGTTAAAATCTGCTCAGTGTACTTGACCCTGCAGAGCAGGTTTATAGTGTCATCATACCCAAACACAGACTTAAATGGTGATGGCCAACACGATCTGACACACGGTTTGACCTCTGAATGTTTGTCTGAAGCTCATCTATGAAAAGAATACTGAAAATGACTTCATCAATTTAAAACTACACTTTTTTTCACAATGTAATCATGCAATCATCAGAATCAAAAACTAACATGTAGGCCACTATGATTACTGCAATGCTGAAAAGACGGATGGTATCATGGAAGAAAATATTTACCAGAATTCATTTACCAGAAAAATCTGAAATACAGTATTTGTGAAAAAAAAAAATAATAATCTAAGTTTTTTTTATTATTTATTACTATTATTTTTAATGAAACTATAAAGATTGAATCCAGATGGAAAACACTGAATTTGGCAACAAATAAATATGAGTTTGAGGAAAAAAAGAAAAAGAAAACATTTCATAGGGTCTTCGAAATGTAATTTTTAATGTAAAGTTAAACACTGAAGTTTAATGTAATGTTAAACTTCAAAAAAAAATGCTGTTAAATTGTGTAAGTTTCATGATTTCAATGAATTAGAATTTTTTAAATTTTACTATTAAAACAGAGTAGAAAAATTAAAATGGAAATAAACGGAATCCAGAAAAAATAAAACAGAATTTGGGAAAAAATAAAACGGATTTCAGAGGGCCTTAATGTACTTGTTAAACTTTTAATAAATTGCCATTAAAACATGTAAGTTTCATGATTTCAATTAGACATGCTTTTTAATTATTATTTATTTGTTTAACCAAAATTTGTTAAGTCTAGTAAAATAAAATAAAAATAATAATAAAAAAAAAACCAATCCAGAAAAATGAAAATGAAAAAATAAATGAATTTGGAAAAAAATAAAACTAAATTTGGGATTAAAAAAAAAAAAAAATGGATTTCATAAACTGCGGTTAAATCTTGTAGGTTTTATGATTTCAATTAATTAAACATGGTTTTTGACTATTATTTTTTGTTTAACCAAACAAAGTCAAGTAAAATTAAAACAGAAAAAAAAAGGAATCCAGAAAAATTTAAATGGAAAAAACGGAATTCGGAAAAAACAAAACGGATTTATTTAGAAGATGGTGGAGAATTGACGGGAAATGATGAGGACAAAGAAGGGAGAAACCTTTAAAAAAAAAAAAACAAAAAAAAAAAAAAAAAAAAAACCAAGCTTTCAAAAAACCAAGGATTCAAATTTACAACTGAATTTAACATAATACACAAGATTATTTAACTGAATGCTTATTTACAACACAAATGCAATGCATGGACATCTGTGAACACTTTGATAATTCAAATGAATCAATGAATCATTTCTTTTGAACAGCTTTTTGAAAGGAATCTTCAAAATGATTTACAAAAAGAAAAAAAAAAAATTAGCTTTCCAAATGCTTTTTAAATCAAGAAAGGATATTCTATGTGAGTGTGTTTAATTAGGAAATAAGAGTGCATACACACTATGATTTAAAGAAAAAAATAAACTTGTCATGCTACACTACGTCTGATGGAAGAAAACTGCTTGATACTGGAAAAGCTACAGTAGAAAACATCCCACCGTCACGCTACTGAAAAATGCTGTTAAATTAGTATAAATACAACTTTTAGTAATCTCATTCAGCGCTAACAAGATTCAATGGTAGATGGCTCACATCCAGATTTGAAAGAGACGAAAGGAAGGAAGGAAGGAAACAGAAAAGGAAGACAAAGAGAAAGCAAAATTGCAGAGGAAACTCTCCTGTGTTTTTTGTGAGCGCTGAAACGAATGATTCACTCGGCCGTGTCAACAATCTGATGTTCACACTAACACGGCCTTGTGTGATTTTTCCCAACACGGAAGAGAATGTCGATTCTCACACTGTAACTATTTAGTAGCGATAACCTAGCAGAGCAGACACAGCTGTTCTCCTGAGCGAGGCTGGGAATTTTCTCACCGCTGGGTTTATTTCATGGTGTGGAAATAGCTCCGGCCTGGTTTGTTGGTCCTACGATCAGTGGGCAGAGACCACACACTTCACACCATAAGAATGGATTCCACATCTATTATTAGATCAACTTAAACAAAAGACAACAACATTTTTACCATGACAGCAGGCTTTGAGAATGAAAACGTTCTCAGCAACATACCTAGGTCACATTTTACAATTCATTTTTTGTAACTTCTTTTTTTTCAAGTAAATAATTCAAGTGCATAGTATGCTAGTAAATCATTCACAAGTGACAAATTTCAATCGTGCCGCTGCTGGATGTCCTTGTTCGCAAGGTCTGGTCCAAACTATGACCCACAAACACCGCTAAGCAAATATTCTCTTTCTTTATTCATACCGCATTCAATGCAAAAGCTTATCTGACAAATGTCAAAATAAAAACGGGTAATCCAAATCCACATCTTGTCCAAACAAAGCACTGGAATTGCCTGGAAGCTAAATAATCTTTACATCCTGGGAAACCCAGAAATGTAAACATCTTTAAAAAAAAGGACTAGCGCAGGAAAGTTATTATTACAAAACCAACAAATGTGTGAACATAAAAAAACGACTGCTTCTCATCTTTCAGCTCATATGCTCATGGGACACCACAGTCTGTACCGAGACAGGTGACTAAAATATTTACAACTAAAATAGTAAAAGAATCAGCAGCTAGCCTAAATGAAAGCAAACATGTGCTATGAACTGAGGAAAACATTTTATCCCTAATAAAAAATGACATCTTTCTCAAAGCCCAAATGAAATAAGAGTCTCGCTGTGATTGTAAAACACATAAAACGGCCCGTTTGTTTATGTATAAGCTTGTCTTTTGTGAATGGACGTCTGTCGAATGGACAAAAAGCATGCTCAACGAATTCTGAACACTACAGCTCTGCCTTTGTTTAAGTCAATTTAATATGACATGCATCCTTAAGAGCGTTGTTAAAAATGTTAAAAAATATTTTTGTTAATTGACATGAAGCTAAAATAAAATATAAAGATTAAAAAATGCCAATTTAAAAAGGTATAAACAGTAGAATATTAAAAAAAAAAAAATGCACAGAATTACAAAATCTTACACTAAAAATATAATGAAAAATGAAAACAAAAATAAAAGCCAATTCAAAATATTAAGAATATACCGGTAAAAATGTTTCCCCACGATAAGAATTAGTCTTCCCGCGATAGTAACGATAAAGTCTAGTTGTTGACATATTTCTGCTACAGTGTGAAGCGACATGCTGAAAGTGGACATGAAACTAGTATATCGCTAAATGAAGAGCTCCAATCTGGAATTGGTTTGGTCAAAACTGTGCAGTACGACAAAAATCGGTCTGAGTCTTGAATAATGTTAACTGTACTAGTAGCAAGTGTGTGATGCAGTTGTGCATGTGTATAAGTCTGTTTACAAACCTGTTGTCCAACAAAGATATCATTTATTAGCATGCGTTTTCTTCAAATGAACTTCATAACATAGTTAAGTGTTTGAAATAACCTTTTGTGATCGGCTGTGGTTTCATATCACAGAATGAGACTGAAATCATACTATTTCATAGTATTATAAAGGCTATGTCGATTAGCATTGCATTATAAATATACTTTATTCTTATAAAAATATTGAAGAACACAGACAAGCCATATATTGTAGCAGTCGTATGTTTATTGTCTTCAAGTCTCCTCAGTTAAAATTCCTCTGTGTTTTATTTGGCTAAAGCGATAACTGAAAGAGATTCCTGAAGCGTTGTGCTATAAAGCATATGTGGAGTTTCTGCGCAAGAGCGCCCTCCGGCTTCCGAATCAGAAAGAGCTTTATTGCCAAGTGTGTTTCACACACAAGGAATTTACAAGAGCTTCTAGTACAGAAAGCACAAACAATTAAATTCACATTCCAGTGAATTAAACAGTCATTACATTACGTGTGTACTCAGTAATGCTCACAACACCCTATTTTGGGTAAAAATAGGAAAGATAATACTTTTCTCTAAAGTAACAGGATTTCCCTGAATTATCGTCATTGATGTCATTATCACAATAAATACCAGAAATTATCGTGACACATTTTTAAGCCCATATCGCCCATCCCTAGTCCAGATACTTCCAGCTTCCTCTTCCAAAGTAATTCAGATACATTTTTGGAGGGTGAATGGTATCAAATTCTGCAAACCTTGTACCGTCTCTATTAGAGGTCAGTTCCAGGAGACTAATATCAAGGTCTATCCATGACAAGACTGATATTTTGCTACAAAAAGCATCCACAAAAGAGTTATAAGTGTATACAGAGTCTAAAAGGGAATACTGACAACAAGCACGTTGAAGAAAGGTAGGAGGGAACACCTAAAGTACTGTGCATGTCTGTGCAGCAACTGGCGTGAAAAAGCCTCCATGACACGCTTGTCTTATGAAATATCTCTCTCTGTCATACACCACTGGAGCTAATCCACGAGAGCCCAGCCCGTGTATCTTCGTTCTCCACCCTGGTGGCCAGGCCTTCTTATGTAAGCAAAGTTCGATTTTTATGAATGGTTATATTGATCTTGTGCTGGGAAGCAATTCCCATTCATGCCGGATCATGAGTCATCATCCCCATTAAGGGAATACAGCAAAAATCGTGAAGCACTTTTCACTTCAGCACATGTCATATTAATGGTTTCAGAAACTCTTCAAGCAAAACACTTAACAAAAAGAGGTTTGTGGGTGAAAAAAACAAAACAAAAAAACATGCAAAGGCAGAAAAGAAGTTAACCAGTGACACAATGAGAGACGGCGTTTTTGGAGGGTTGAATGCAACGCTGTCAGATCACCTCATGACTTCCACGATGCAGAAATAAGCACAGAAACCAGTCATAAAAATTTTGGAATTTACTGTATAACGCAGAATATCACGGAATTTGCCAAATTTGGGATAAATATAATTTGAAAGTAAGTCAGTACACTTAAATCAAATCTCGATATGGACTAGTGTCTGTAATATTAAGTCACAAAAAGACTCTTTTAATATGAATCCTGCATGTTCTGTGTGTCTCTGTGTGAATGAATGGCGCAGATGCGCGGTTTCGCTTACTACATACATACCAGAGCACACGGTGCTTTCAGCCTCTGCTGTTTCAATATGAGTATAACACATAAACATTATCTCCAGTAATAATCTTTAATGCTCTGAAAGTCACTTAATGAGAATTTTACCATTTCTTTTAAGAAAAACTATCATCAGAAGGTCTTCAAAGCAACCCGTCAGAATTAAAGTTTGGTTTAACTTGAAGAAACTGTGACAGAAATATATTACCTATTACTATTACTAATAATAAAACTATTATTAAAACTTTTTTTATGGTAAAAATAATTACCAGAAATTTTTTACTAGAATTTATTTACCATTTAATTTACCATTTAACCAGAAACCTCTAAATACACAACACATTTTAAATAAAATCAATTAATTAGAAATGCTTTCGATTATTAAAATTTAATTAAACCATTAAAATGGAATCCAGAATACTAATGCTAAAAAATAAAACTGAATTTGAGAAAAATAGAACTGAATCAAGAAAAAAATAAAAAATAAAAAAAAATAAAACAGAATTTGGAAAAAATAAAACGGAATTTGGGAAAAAATAAAATAGATTTCATAGGGCCCTACTGATGAGTAAGAATTACAGTATAAAATGCATATAATTACAATAATAACCGATCTCACTCAGTCTGCAACAGCATAACAGAACATGCTAATGACGTATCACGTCTGCGCAAACGGGTTTGCGGAGGTATGCAAATACATACAGTGACAGGCAGGTAGGACATCCTATCGTAGCCCTCGGACCGAGGGATATGATTGGACGAACATTTTATGCTCCTACGCCTTCCACAAATGACAAATACATTTATGCAACAGTTCTTTCTGGTCCTCAAATCTGATTGGCTGATATCGGAACTCCATTTGTATCATCTCCACTTGCAGTATTTCTCACAGCGAGTGTCACGGTGGACGGCCAAACAAACTATAATTCTATAAATAATGCTGTGTCATGGAATGTTGTTTAAAAAGTTTTAGGCGAGAATGTACTCGTTTCACAAATGCTTTTTTTGCTGTCATTTACACATTTTCAACTAAAAGAAAAATCTGATTGTTAAAAAATTGACGTCTTTCATGTTAAACAACATTTAAATATACAAAAATTGAAATATTCAATATTTATGAGCCCAAATATTCAAATACAGTATTTTTGAAAAACGCCCATTGCTACATTATGCATCCACTATAGTCGTCTTAGGACCATTTGGTTAAAAGTTATTGCAAAAAAAAAAAATGGCTGAGTGATGTTACTTCTAAGAAAAGCTCTAGCTGCATTTGTTTGTAGATGCCACTTGGATTGACACTTGACATCTGATGCAGTGACATTCAGACATTTTAAACGCAACTTCAGTGTTCAAAAGTGACCTTTTGCGGTCCACTGTACAATTTATCTTTCTCTGAAAAGCATTTTGGCATGTTGAGAGCATCTGTAGACCTGCATGCTGCTTATCTACCAACAGTCATTTAAATCAGGACATCTGGTGACTAGAACTTGAACAATGACAGGATGTTGATTGTTTTTATATGCTCTGAAAGCAGGGTTTGATTTGCTATAAAGAGCTGTAAAATGAAAGTTCTTATTATCCTCAAATCACAAAGATCTTAAGAGAAATAAACTAAAAGAAGCAACTGAAATTTCTGCCCGTTTCACAAAACATATTGATAATTGTGGTCATGAACACTTCAGATCACAAAGCATTTTGTCTTCAGATGTTGATAGAATGTCCGTTTAGGTTGTTGTTGGATTTCACTGCAAAAAGTTGAATGTTCTGAGAAGACAATCGGTCAATCGCCAATGGAATGAACAAGTCTGACATGCATAGTTTGCAAGCAAAACATTCTAAAGATTATTAAAATATGCGCATTCTTCAAATACAGTACATTAAAAGACAAGCGTGCCTGTTTCAGCTTGGTGTGCTGAAACTAAAGAGTTGTAATCGCTTTCATTAACAGTCTCACCACATGTAGGCACCGTCTAAAGAGTTTGGGCGGTTGGATTTGTAAAAGAGAGGGTTCTCAAAGAGGCACACAACTCAAGTGATGTCATGGGAAATGTACCGCTCATGGGCAATTTGCATATTCTTTCTTTGCTGGTGCAACGGTTGTAATAGGAACAAGATATTTGAATAATGCACTCCTAAAATTATTTTAAATCATGTAAATTTTAAACCTCAAAAACTGTAAATACAGCTTGTTTTACTGAGAAATGATATTTTAGGATGTAAGAAGGTGTAAAAATGTTCATATGTAATAAACAACAGCACCAGTTAAAGCAACAATATCAACATTTTCAATGCCAAATCTCAATAAATTCTAAAGTATGCATTAAATTGATTAAAAGTGACAGTAAAGACAATGTTGCATCATAAAATTAAACTGTTACAAAGTAAAATCTATCAACGTTTCCACAAATAACTTTTTATTTTATATTATTTTATTTAACACCAAATCAGCATTTTAATTTCTTTCTGAAGGATCATGACACTGAACACTGAGTAATGTCTGCTGAAAATTCAGCTTTGCATTCAAAGAAAAAAATAACATTTGAACATTTTACAATTGTTATTTTTCACTGTATTAATATTGCACAATACTACAACCCCAAACTTTTAAATTGCATTCCAACACTAGTTGAATGCTAGTCCAAAGACACTGTGCCTTTAAACCAAACCAAAACTAATGCATACATCCCAGAGCAAACATCATTCAAGCACTGAAGCTCCATAATAACATAATTGCACAGCAATTGTGTGGACAGATGAAGCAGGATTTTGAGGTCCCATAATGTAGCCAGCAGTCATATCTCTTCCAGGATATGACCTAAAGAGTTCTTTCCCTGGGGAAGACAACAGCACTTCAACACCAGACCATCTCGACAGACCTCAGCGAATAATCTAATGAGCGTGTGGCTGTTAGCCTGTCTTTCCTTATTTCCTCTGTGCCATTTTCTCCCCCTGCGCCACTTATTTTGTGCCCGTGTCATCCACGTGGAAAAAAATCCATCATCATCATCTGTGCTCTGATATCAAATGCAGTCACGAAACGAACACTAAACCAACAGCTCCACATGCTTGCGACATTGTCTGTAATTTTCTGCCTCTCTCATTAAAAGCTAATCCATAATTCTGGATCAGTAAGCCTGCAGAAGAGCCAATGGGTTTCCATTTTAGAGTTTACATAATGGAGGTCATCCAGGCCAGTCTAGGATCAAACAGAAAACAAACTATGGCCTTCGTTCTGTCATCCAGCAGTCACAAGGCAATGTTCCTAATTGTGAGTTACAGTATTGATCCCTGCTGAACTAATCAAAGCGATGTGAAGTCTGTTATTGGCATGTGCAACCACGAGATTCATCCAGTGGGTAAACAAGATGGAAAAAAAGCTAATGAGATCTTTTAGTAAACAAATGCTTTCAAAGAAAGAGTTTTGATCGCATTATATTTGAGATACCAAATAAATATATTCCATATACGCTACCAGTCAAAAGTTTTTGAACAGGAAGATTTTTTTAAAAAAATGTTTTTAGAAGTCTCTTCCGCTCACCAAGCCTGCATTTATTTGATCCAAAGTACAGCAAAAAATTTTACTATTTAAAATAACTGTTTTCTATTTGAATATATTTTAAAATCTAATTTATTCCTGTGATCAAAGCTAAATTTTCAGTATCATTACTCCAGTCTTCAGTGTCACATGATCCTTCAGAATTCATTCTAATATGCTGATTTGCTGTTCAAGAAACTTTTTTTATTATCAATATTCAAAACAGTTGAGTACATTTTAAAATCCAAAGATCAGCATTTATCTGAAATAAAAAGCTTTTGTAACATTATACACTATACACATATATTCAAAAGCATATATTCAAAAGGTTTTTTTTCTTTTCATCAAAGAAACATGAAAAAAAAAAACTGTTACTTAGCTGTTTTTAACATAATAATAATAAAAAGAAATTGACCAGCAAATCAGAACATTAGAATGATTTCTGAAGGATCATGTGACTGGAGTAATGATGCTAAAAATTCAGCTTTAAAATCACAGGAATAAATTATATTTTAAAATATATTCAAATAGAAAACAGTTACTTTAAAAACTAGAAATATTTCAAAATGTTACTGTTTTTTGCTGTACTTTGGATCAAATGCAGGCTTGGTGAGCAGAAAAGGCTTATTTAAAAAAAAACACTACATATCATACTGTTCAAAACTTTTAGTGTATATTTACATAAAAAGCTTAAAAACACTCAGAAAGTTAATATTTATTAATTTAAATCAATTTTAAAATTAAATAAAATAAACTCATAAAACATAAAACTAATGTAACTTTGTGTAGTTATGTATTTCGCATGGACTTAAATGAAAAAACATTAATTAAAATAATAATAATAATAATAATAATAATACCCCTTCAAATGTATACATTTTGTTTATTTGATTATTATTTATTCTGGAATTATTTAAGTTTTACCAGAGAAAAAGCTTAAAACTCTTATCCATGCATAGATAAATTCACGTGAGATAACCCAAAAATGTTCAAAAACAAGTCACGCTTAAACACCCACATGTGAACATTATCTATGTTCTTGTTAGTCAGATAAATAGTAAGCTTGTTGTGTATACTGGAATATTCACATTTAAGCTCAACTGGACTATATGCGTGATCAATAACATCAGGACAGTAGCAGAGACGTCCCACAGGGGTCGCAGGCTGCACCCCTCGGGGATCCGAGCACTTACACTAAAACAAGAAAGGCAACTAAAGAGCAAAGATACAAAAATGTTGTCCATCAGGCAGACGAGTCGAATAGTTTTCAAAACCCAGACCCCTGACCCACATTAACTTCATTCCATAGCCACATTTAAGCCTGATTCCCTAGAGCCAGACTCCTCCAGAGTCCAGTGAACCAGTATTACCCAGCACACACGCACTTGGTCTGCTGTTGCCAGGCGCATTTGTGATTCGGCGCCTGCATTACATGTGCTAATCCCATGGCTTCAATACTGGGGATTGCACTGGAGCTGAGTATATAATGAGTTTCCACAAGCTCAGCTGTGATTGGATGAGCAAATATCAAGCCACGCGTGCCAATATTGGTTATTAATTATTGCTGGAGTGTCATCAAAAGGTATCAGCGGTTATCAGGTGGTAAAACATCATCATTATGTCATTATGGTGATAATCACATTGCAAAACACTACTGAAAAGGACAAAGATATCATCATATGTAAAGGTTCCAAAAAGGAGGGGGTTTCACAGTGATGTCATAGAAGGACCATTCTGACTTCTCAAAGGAACTTTTGAGTGAACGTTTTTTTAAAATAACTATTTTCTCTTCAAAAGTTTACATATACCTTGCAGAATCTGCAAAATGTTAATTACTGAACCAAAATAAAAAAATACAAAAAGTTATTTTTTTTAGAATCATTTACATAAAAAAAATGCATGATTATAATAGTTGAATTTTTTTTAGTACTGACTTAAAAATGTGCTGTTACCTGAATGATTCACAGCTGTGATTTTTTTTTTTCAAGTGATAGATGTTCATGAGTCCCTTGTTTGTCTGTTTGTCCTGAACAGTTAAACTGCCTGCTGTCCATCAGAAAAATCCTTCAGGTCCCACAAATTCTTTGGTTTTTCAGCATCTTTTGTGTATTTGAACCTTTTCCAACAATGACTGTATGATCTTGAGATCCATCTTTTAACACGGAGGACAACTGAGGGACTCACATGCAACTATTACAGATGGTTCAAATGCTCACTGATGCTTGAGAAGGAAATACAATGCATTAAGAGCTGGGGGGGTGAAACTTTTTTTTTAATTTGAAGATAAGGGTAAATTTCACTTATTTTGTCTTCTGGGGAACACGCAATTATTTTCTGTAGCTTCTGAAGGGCAGTACTAAATGAAAAAATATGAATGAAAAATAAGAAAAATGTACACATCTTTTTTCTGTTCAAAAGTTTTCACCCCCTGGCTCTTAATGCATTGTTTTTCCTTCTGAAGCATCAGTGAGTGTTTGAACCTTCTGTAATAGCTGCATATTAGTCCCTCAGTTGTCCTCAGTGTGAAAAGATGGATGTCAAAATCATACAGTCATTGTTGGAAAGGTTCAAATATGTAAACATCTTGTATGTGAAATTGCTTATTCAGGTCAGTACTAAATAAAAAATAACTTGACTCCTCTGATTTTGGTTAAAAAAAACAAAAGCAAAACAAAACAAAAAAAAAACATTTTGCAGATTCTGCAAAGTGTATGTAACCTTTTGACTTCAACTGTTATTATATTTTTACTCTGATTCGGTTTTTTTAAAATAATACATTTAAATGGTAGCTGTCATAAAGACTTGATGGATTCATTCAAAAATAAATGAAACACTGAGGGACTGTAAAAATTATAATTAATATGTTATATGGTGCATATATTTAGCAAAATATTCCTCTCTAGAGTTCATTTTTCTAGCTGACTACTGAGTTTATGTTCACCGAATATGTTTTTTTTATGAAGCAAATGTGACATTACGTGACATTGTTAACAAGCTGTTATATTACTGACGTCTTTGCGCGGTAGAAACTGACAATTACATGAGAAAGGATACAGACTTCGGTAAGTTGTATGGTTTCTTTTAACAATTTTCGGATGTTCATTCATGTTTATTTTGTGCTGAAACTGGTTAATGCAGAGTTGATAAGTTCATGTTCCCCACTTCTCTTGAACGGAGGCACTTCAGCGATCGGTCACACCACATTAAACAGCACCAAAACAGCATTTATTGTTTGAATATTCTAATAAAATGGACAGAATTTGACATCTGAAACTTTGTTTAATATCAAAAGTAACAAAGCACAAAGCTTATTGTGATTTGTTGGATGGGATGCACATTACAATGTTCCTTTTGTTAACTGAAAACAGGCTAGACTAATCGATTCTTGGGATTTAAGAATCAATACCGTTTCGTAAAAATGAGAATAGATTAAAATCCATGAAGAACCTTTAATATCAGTGGAAACTTCCCAATAAACAAAAGGCTCTTTATAGTGGAAATAGTTCTTTAGATTTTTTTTTTAATGTTTCTTATAACATTTGGTTCTAAAAATGGTTCTTTGAAGAACTGTTCACTGAAAGTTTCATGAGGAAATAAAACTGGTTCTAAAAATGGATCTTTGAAGAACTGTTCACTGAAAGCTTCATGGGGAACTAAAATTGGTTCTAAAAATTGGTTTGAAGTGATGCTATAGAAGAACCATTTCAGTTCCTCAAAGAACCTTACACAAACAATTCTAAAAAGAACCATTTTACATAGTATTAATAACATTTTAAAAATCTTAAAAAAAAAAATGTTTTCTCCTATAAAGAACCTTTAATAATTCCATAGATTAGTCCCAATTAAGAACCTTTATTTTTAAGGGCATACGGCATCGCTCTGAAAACCACATTTGAAAACTATTTTTAAGTGTCAAATCAAAGATTCCAATAAAGAACCTTTATTTTTAGGAGTGTCAAATTGAAGTAAACATGTGAACATGTATTCACACACACACAAACATATAGATGTCTAACCTCTGACCCACATCCAACAAAAACAGATCAGCACATTCAAAACGGACAGACATAAATCAAAAAGGACAGTAACAAATTAGATGAATAAATCACCGACAGGCTGTTTATGTACAGCTGATTAAGTATGTAATTATGTCACTTGGCACACCCACAGGAAAAATGCACACCAGTCTCATTCCATTCATAACACTTCCTCAGTTGAGGTCAGAACTTTACGGCTGCTTCACCTGACTCACTTAACTAGGGGCATTGGACAAAAGACAAAAGACACACACACACACACCAGTTCATTTGAGGCCAAAGGGTAAGTATGCATAAAGCTTATCGGCAGCGATCCATGTGTCTTCACATGGCAACCCACACAACAAACTCTAACAGAGCAACGCTAGCTGACAAATACAGAAACAAATATCCTTAAATGTCAATGTTAAAGTGACTTTACATTTTGATTTCTCCAAGCACGCTCACCTCTCAGAAAGGCACGTCAAGAGCACATCGTCGCGTGAAATCCAGGCAGCGAGAGCTGTGTTGATCTCAGCCCTGAACGCTGCGGTGTGGGAAGCACGCAGACCGCAACAGCTCATACATCTCTCACCATCAAATCTGGTCCTGAAATAGCCGACGAAACTCCTTCTACTCCACAAGATCAACACAAAAGAAATGAGTCTTGTAAACAGGACAGCCTCTGGTTTAATTCTCCACTGGATTTCCAGTATAAGCAATCTGAATATTTTAATATCTGACTACTACTGTAAGCTTGAGCTCAGTGTCTGAATAAGTGCACAGTCCACACGCACACACACACACACTCAGACAGATGTTCCCGGTCTGAGCAGGACCGCCCTCTTCCTGTAGACCACACCTTCTTTCTGAACTGTCCAATGGGAGGGCAATAAGAGGGACTGTGTTAAGTCTGACTCCGTCCACAATCACAGAGCTAACAAGTGTACAGTGACAAATAGATCTGAGATGACAGAGTGAACACAAACAAAAAGGAAAACAATAACATGGATTAAATAACTAATCACCAGTACTGTGCTTACTAAGCAGTATTGTTAACAAAACTGTAACACTTTACAATAAGGTTCATTAGTTAACTACAATAGCTAACATGAACTAAAAATGAACAATACTTCTACAGCATTTATTAATCCTAAGTGATGTAAAAATTCAGCATTTACTAATGCATTGTTAAAATCACAAGTTGTGTTTGTGCATACACAATATATGTATATTTATATGCATATATAAATTAGTGCTGTCAAATCGATTAATCGTGATTAATTGCATCCCAAATAAAAGTCTGCATATATACAATGTATGTGTGTACTATGTATATTTATATACATATATAAATTAGTGCTGTCCAATCAATTAATTGCGATTATTGCATCCAAAATAAAGGTTTGTGTATACACAATATATGTACATAATATAATATACACAAACTTATTATGGATGCGATTATTTGCGATTAATCGATTTGACAGCACCAATTTTTATGTGCATATAAATATACATAGTAAACACATATATTGTGTATGCTCACACTTTTATTTTGGATGCAATTAATTGCGATTAATCGATTTGACAGCACTAATTTTTATGTGCATATAAATATACATAGTAAACATATATTGTGTATACACAAACTTTTATTTTGGATCCGATTAATCATTTTGATAGCACTAATTTTTATGTACATATAAATATACATAGCACACACATATATTGTGTGTACTCAAACTTTTATTTTGGATGCAATTAATTGCGATTAATCAATTTGACAACACTAATTTTTATGTGCATATAAATATACATAGTACACACATATATTGTGTATGCTCAGACTTTTATTTTGGATGCAATTAATTGCGATTAATCGATTTGACAGCAATAATTTTAATGTGCATATATATACACATAGTACACATATATTGTGTATACACAAACTTTTATTGTGGATGTGATTAATCACGATTAATCGATTTGACAGCACTAATTTTTATGTGCATATAAATATACATAGTAAACATATTTTGTATACACAAACTTTTATTTTGGATCCGATTAATCATTTTGATAGCACTAATTTTTATGTACATATAAATATACATAGTACACACATATATTGTGTGTACTCAAACTTTTATTTTGGATGCAATTAATTGCGATTAATCAATTTGACAGCACTAATTTTTATGTGCATATAAATATACATAGTACACACATATTGTGTATGCTCAAACTTTTATTTTGGATGCAATTAATTGCGATTAATCGATTTGAAAACACAAATTTTTATGTACATACAAATATACATAGTACACACATATATTGTGTATACACAAACCTTTATTTTGGATGTGATTAATCACGAATAATCGTTTTAACAGCACAAATATTTACGTGCATATAAATATACATAGTACACACATATATTTTGTACAGTAAACTTTTATTTTGGATGTGATTAATCGATCTGACAGCACTAATTTATATGTGCATATAAATATACATTAATACACTTCTTTTGTGTATTCACAAACTTTTATTTTGGATGCAATTAAATCACGATTAATCGATTTGACCAATTTATATATGCATATAAATATACATTAGGGCTGTAGCTATCGATTATTTTAGTAACTGAGTATTCTACCGATTATTCCATTGATTAGGCGAGTAATCGGAAGTCATTATCTTTATTAAAGAGCAATACTAAATATACAAGAGAAAATAAGACAGATTTCTTAAAATAAACAACTAACTTGTTTCCTTTTTAGAAAAATTAACATTTTTATTGCTGAAATTGCATACATAAATAATAGGGCTGCAACGATTAATCGAACGATGTTGTGAGGCGCGTTTAGTCAATGAAGCCGGTACTTTGATTAGTAGTAAAGCTCCATCACGTGCGTTCAGTACACAGAGCAAGTAATACACAGAGCCGTAAAGCACTGACAAGCTACGCCAAAATCGCGCTCAAAATCGAATTCGATTTTGCGCGCGATTTGGCGTAGCTTGTCAGTGCTTTACGGCTCTGTGTATTACTTGCCGCTCCAGCTGAACGCACGTGATGGAGCTTTACTACTAATCAAAGTACCAGCTTCATTGACTAAACGCGCCTCACGACATTGTTCGATTAATCGTTGCAGCCCTAATTAATAACCATGAAAACTAAACCCAGTTAATGCATTTATAAGTCAAGAAATTGAGGCATTTAGATGTTTAATTCAGCTCAGAGGTACATGAATGCTGTAACTTGCAGTTACAAATGCATAAATAATATTTTGTTATGTTAAACAAAACATTGAATACTGATATTTACATGTATTTTAAAAATGAAGAAACTTTAAATGTGAAATCAAAACCACCAGTAGGTGGCAGTGAGTCGCTGTTAAGTAAGTGAGTCATTGCGACTGAACTGAATCATTTAATGGGCGATTCATTCAAGAACGAAACATCCTCATGTCGCTCAAAGATGCAAAACAGTGCTGTGGCTGTGTTTGGAATGGATATTTGTTGGCGAAATAGAGCAAAAACAGGCAATATGCTGTCTAAAACATAAGTCTCCTAATATTAACTTCTTGTTTATTGATGAACTGTTGCATAAAATCAGTATCACATCTGTAATCATGCTGAGGCACTCTTCGTTTGATATTCACTAACTTTCTAAGTTTCTGTGTCACAGAGAGAGAAATGAGACAATCAGCATAAATGGCACTTAGTCTTTCACAAAACATAGCTAACTTAGGGACATCATAACTAACCACCATTAATTTACGGCGTTAAATATGTCCAGCGTTTATCGGTTTGTGCGTCAGTAATAATGGTCCGTGGGGAAACACAGTGTTCCCTGTGTAGTTACAGTAAATCGACTAAACGAAGCCTCGAGGCAAAAAATTTTGCCTCAATGATTTTTGTATTCGAGTTACTTGAGTAGTCGTTTCAGCTCTAATATACATAACACACACATATATATTGTGTATACATAAACTTTCATTTTGGATGTGATTAATCACAATTAATCGATTTGACAGCACTAATACAAATATTATACTAAAATAACACAGCAAGTTTTGCGCAAAAACAAGCACCACACAAGACAAAAATAGTTTAAACTGTTTACTTTAAACCATCTATAAACACACTGAACTAGCTTTTATTGCCAACACAGTACAAATCCACACAAATAAAGATGTTTTCTTTACTAGCTTTCTCTGCGTGCCTAAAAATAAAGCTTGCTTTTGTTCAAGTGGGTGCAGTGAAGATAGTAAACAAGTTACAGCAGATTATGCAAGACTTGATTTAAAATGAGCATGATTCTGAATGCCTTCTGTCTATTAACAGTTTTCAAACCTTTGGCTTAGAAACACAGCTGGAGAGAACGATTAAAAAGCCAAACAGCTGTCACAGAACATCTTTACTGCAAATATGTTAGCGATTATTCCCATTTTTTGGAAATATTTCTGAATATTTTCTTTAGCAAAGCATTAATGAGCTCACAGGCTTTTCAGGCAAATGAATAAATCAAGCGTTTTTGATACTAGTTTCAAAAAACATTCAATTTGACATGATACCGCATCTGCAACACATTTTACTTTTGTAATGGCTTTTTTGAGTTAAAATGAACGGATCAAATTGTGGAAAATAAGCACTTCATATCAAAACAGAGCCTGGAAGAAAATGCTGTCAATATAGGTTATAGATACTGAACAACACTGAGCAGCTAGCTTATTGGTTAACATTCACAAGCTCGAAATAACGTGCACTGCTAAAATAATCCACGATAAGTCAATACAGTTTTCATTTCATGTTGACTTAAGCTGACAGTCACACAGCTGATGTCTGGTCTTAACAAACACTGATTGATCATTCAGTTAGCATCACCCATATCACTAGTTAACGTCACTCAATTGATCTCCATCATCCAATCGGCTGTGTTCTTGTACACAGACACACACAAAAACACGTACACAATGTCTGGTTGCATTCCTTAAGCACTCTGTTTCAGATATGAAATGCCATTATTTTCCCAGAATGCTACTTGGAAGCAATAATGAAAGCCTTGGTTTCCAAGAGAAGATCAGATTTCCTCTGTTTAAAGGACACGAACCAGTGCATCTGGCTCTTTCCTCCTCTGTGCTGAGCACAGGTCACCGAGGTCAGGTTAGGGTCACCGACAGGAAGTGTGGGTACTGCTAATGGTAATGCATGTCTGTCGACAGCAATTATTGATCGTGAACTTTGCTCTCTGCATCAGTGGAGCGGACAAATACATTCAGTTCTCTGCATCAGCACAACAACATCTAACATTTGAGGTCAGAGTCTATACCAATTTTGATAACATTAACGTTTTTAATAGAACATCTACATGGTTCTATATGGGAACATCTCGATTTACTGACTACAACTGCATTTCCTGAAGGAAACAGCATTGCTGTCAAAACAACAAAAGAACGCTTGTTAATGCATTGGTTGAAATGCCACAGAGACACATTTTGCTTTCTATCAGATGTGCATCAACACATAATGTGGTTTCTGTGCATATGCTGTATCGATGACATTCTATATGCGAAAAGATCAATTGCAATTCAGAATGCACTATTACTATGACATCACTGTTGTGTTAGATTTTGATTAAAATTATTCCAACAAGAAAATTAGGTTTAATAAGGTATAATGTTATTTAAAAAAAGACAAAGTTTCAAAACACATTTTGTGAATTTAAATATACAAGATCAGGCTGATTATGATGAAACATTATTATTATTTTTAAAAAAAGCTTTTAAAAAGAGATTTTAAAATTGCCAGGTTTTACATGCTTGCCTTGCAAGGACTGTGATGTAACTATATTTATTTTACTGCCATGTCAGCATCAAATGCTTTTTTAAATAAAATTTGCATGTTTGGTGAAAATAAAATAAAATAAAATAAAATAAAAATGTTGGTTGTTTTTTTGCAGTAGATTTTTGCTATTTAAATTTTTGCAATAGATCAAAAAAGTGAAAAGAAGAAGAAAAAAGAGTGGGGGGAAAAACTGTATTTTTATCCATAATTTTAGATGCTCCCAAAGACGATAAAACAATAAATAAATAAATAAATAAATAAATAAATAAATAAATAAATAAATAAAAATAAACAAAACAAAACAAAATAAAATAAAATAAAATAAAATAAAATAAAATAAAATAAAATAAAATAAAATAAAATAAAATAAAAAATAAATAAGTAAAATACTCAATTTCGGCTGCTCTTGCAATGGATAAAAAAAAGTGAAAGAAAAGGAAAAAAATAAATTAATAAAAATAAATGATTTGATGAAAATTAATTTTAATTTTTTTATAATAAAGTTACAACAAAAAAAACAAAGTTTTTTAAACATTTTGTGCATTTAAACATACAACAAAAAGCTAACAATGACGAAAAATCAGCTTATTATTGAAAAAAAAAGAGATATTAAAATTGCCATGTTTTCACATGCTTACCTTGTAAGCACTGTAATTTAACAATATTTAAGTCACTGCCATATCAGCATCAAGTGCTATTATTCTTTGCAAAATAAAATAAATAAAATAAATAATTTTTGCATGTTTAATAAAAAATAAAATAAAATAAAATAAAATAATCTTAAAGGAAAAACAAATTAACAAAATTATTATCCCAGATTATCCCAGAACCCTCCTCCTTTCAAAATACCGCAACAGAGTGAAGAAATATCACCACTCCCATGGCCAAAAACCAAGGTATATAAAAAAAAAAATTAATAAAATAAAAAAACCAGCTTATTATTGAAAAAAAAGCTTTTATAAAGAGATTTACAAAATTATTTTAAAATAATTTAACTATATTTATTTTACTGTCATATCAGCATCAAATGCTACTATTCTTTGCTAAATAAAACAAAATAATAAAATAAAATAAAATAAAATAAAATAGCCTTTAATTACCCCTCAACATACCTGAACTCCCACACTTTGACAAGAGGAAACTCAGTGTTTTCACTTTCTTTCTTCTATCAGTGCAGCGCAAAATGCAAAGCATTTAATCTGATTGGAACACACATACATACGATAAGGAACCTGATCTGACTCTTCAAGCATAAGGCGTGTCTTGAGTAAACATTCAGATAGAAGACATATAGCCGTATCCTCTCTGAAGGGATTTCTCACACCCTTACTGTCAGGTATAGAGATGGGTGTGAGAAGTGGGTGTGCCTGATGACAGGATGTGCATCATGACCCATGGGCCTATGGGAAAGTGTTAATAGCATGACCACAGCAAAGAGGGTTATTCCACCGCCCACCACTGACCTTCACCCAGATTATCCCAGAACAACCTCCCTGCTCCTTTCAAAATACTGCAACAGAGTGAAGAAATATCACCACTCCCTTGGCCAAAAACCTCTTATGATGGAATGGATAAAAGCTTGGCTTGAATGAATTAGAATTGGAAACATGGAAAAATATAAAGGTCACAAAAGGCCAAGAGAAATCACTCACTCGTTTCATTTACGCAAGAGTCATATCAACACACCCACTCATTACACAGCGAAAAACCTCTTTTGCAGCCATAAAAGAAGGGATATCCTGTTTCCTCAAAATAGAAACAAGCACAAAGTCACTGTCCAAACAGACAAAATCAAACTCTAATAAAAAAAATGTGTCAGAAAGAGAAAGCCGTTCAGGGCTTTTTTTCTTGAAAGTCAAACGTCTGATGTTTTATGCACGATATAGTCAATGTTTTGGTCTATGAAGGAAACAATTTTTCATTTTAGGTGTGTCTCATACACATAGGCGGATGAATTTAAGGTGTGACAACTCACAACCTCGCCCTTTAGAAACAACCTGTGATTTCTTTAAACATATAGCTGCATATGACAGCCAGTGTTAACAAGCGCCATTTAGCCATCAAGTCTGACAGCTAGTGGTATAAAAATAAATAAACAAATAAAATAAAATACAAATCTCATTTTCAGCTGCTCGTGCAATGGATCAAGTCAAAAGAAAAGGATCATAAGAATAACATTAAATGGTGAAAATTGTAATTATTTTTTTTTTTAAGTATAAAGTTTAAAAAAAGACTTTTTAAAAACATTTTGTGCATTTAAAAATATAACAAAATGCTGCTAATGATAAAACATTTAAAAAGACCACTGTAATTAAACTATATTTATTTTAGTGTCATATCAGCACCAATTGCTATTATTCATTCTAAAATTAAATTAATATAAAATAATAATAATAATAATTTTTGCATGTTTGGTGCAAATAAAATGAAATAAAATAAAATTTTGGCTGCACTTGCAATATATTGACAAGAAAAGGTGAAAGAAAAGGAAATGAAAAAAGGGTGGAAAAAAGAAAAATTAAAATCTTTTTTTTTTAGATGCTCCCACAAAAGATTAAAAATAAAATAAAATAAAATACAATACAATTTTGGCTGCTCTTGCAATGGATCAGAAAGAAAAGGTAAAAGAAAAGGAAAAAAAAGGTGGAAAAAAGAAAAAGAAAAATCTTATTTTTTGAGATGCTCCCACAAAAGATTAAAAATATAATAAATTAAAAAAAATAATAAATAAATAAAATAATTTAAAAAATTAAATAAAATAAAATTTTGGCTGCTCTTGCAATAGATTGAAAAGAAAAGGTGAAAGAAAAGGAAAAGAAAAAAGGGTGGAAAAAAGAAAAATAAAAATCGTATTTTTTTTAGATGCTCCCACAAAAGACTAAAAATAAAATAAAATAAAATAAAATAAAATAAAATTTTGGCTGCTCTTGCAATGGATCAAAAAGAAAAGGTGAAAGAAAAGGAAAAGAAAAAAGGGTGGAAAAAAGAAAAAGAAAAATCGTATTTTTTTTAGATGCTTCCACAAAAGATTAAAAACAAAATAAAATAAAATAATAAAAAAATAAAATAAAATTTTGGCTGCTTTTGCAGTTGATCAAAAAAGAGAAAAGAAAAGGTGAAAGAAAAGGAAAAGAAAAAAGGGTGGGAAAAAGAAAAAGAAAAATCTTATTTTTAGATGCTCCCACAAAAGATTAATGCTATTATTCATTGCTAAATTATATAAATAATTATATAAATAAAATAATATTAATAATAGTAATAATAATTTTTGCATGTTCGGAGCAAAAAAAAACAAAACAAAACAAAACAAAACAAAAAACGCAATTTTGGGTGCTCTTGCAATGGATTAAAAAGGTGAAAGAAAAAAGGAAAAAAGAAAAGGAAAAGAAAAAGTGGGAAAAGGAAAAAAAAGGAAAGGTCTGATGTTTTATAGACATTATAGTCAATGTTTTGGTCTACGAAGAAAATATTTCTTTCATTTTAGGTGTGTCTCACACACATAGGCGGATGAATTCAAGGTGACAACTCACAACCTCGCCCTTTAGAAACAATCTGTGATTTCCTTAAACATATAGTTGCATATGACAGCCAGTGTTGACAAGCGCCATTTAGCCATCAAGTCTGACAGCTAGTGGTAGCTAACATGGAAATAATTAAGTTAGAGACATGACCCAGCATTCCCCACCCCTGCCGCAACTATTATCGGCCTCATTAAGTACAGCAGAAAGTGAATAAATAGTTTGTTTTTTCAAAAATAGTCCTGGCAGGAACAGCGGCGCAAACAGACTCGCTTTTGTCAGTAGTCGAGGGGATGAAGCTGAGAGCTCTGTGGCCTTTCTTCCACGCCGCAGGATAAATGTAGTCAGTTTTCCCCAGCGTTATTGCTCTAATGTGCGCCCCGAAGGGCTTGCAGTCATTGCCAAACCCGAAGAAGCATACTGGTTCACCCTGGTAACAAAAAGGGCAATAAAATTCCCCCCCAAGAATCACACTGCCACTGGCTACTGTTTGGAAACACCCTACCGCATGTCCCGGCACCAACCCAGAGCCAATTAGAGACCTTCAGACTTGATTGCATTTTCAGCCTCAGCGGTCTTGTTGAGAACTTGCATTTCCACTTAGGCTAAACCCACATTTGCACACATTTCATGGCCCACTGAAATGTTTAGTTAACGCTGGCAGGTCGCAGGCATTCCCTTCTGCAAAGCTACCTAGCGCCCTCAGTTCTTAAATACAATGACCTCCAAAACTGCTTTGTTTCAATCCCCAAGCGTATTAATTGTCGGCCGGTCTTCCTGGTGCACGTGGAGTTCAAGGCTACGTCGTTTCTGTTGCTTCGGTAAACTACTCGAGCCTCTGATGTAGATTCAAAGGACAATGGCTGTTGGCCCACCACCTTCTCCATCTGGTGAAGCCATTAGTTAAAGCCCACTCTGTGTAGAATAAATGTGTCACGCCTTCACGTGTGTCAGTGAGGTTAAAGGAAGGGGTTTTCAAACTGGTTAGAAAAAAAGTGCATAAAATAAAATTAAAAAAAAAAAATCTCTGTTTCGCTATTTTGCAATGGATCAAAAGAAAGTTAAGAAAGGAAAAAGCAAAAAGGTTTTTAAAAAGAAAAATAAAACTCTTATTTCAACTGCTCCCACAGAAGATTTTATAAATAACAATAAAAATAAAAATAAAAATAAATATAAATATAAATATAAAATAAAATAAAATAAAATAAAATAAAATAAAATAAAATAAAATAAAATAAAATAAAATAAAATAAAATAAAATAAAATAAAATTTCGGCTGCTCTTGCAATGGATCAAAAATGTGAAAAGAAAAATAAAAAAGGGTGGAAAAAAGAAAAATAAACTTTTTTTCAACTGCTCCCACAGAAGATAAAAAATAAAAAAATAAAAAAACTCACAAGGGTATCATCCAATAAAAAATAAATAATAAAAATTAAACTAAATTAAATTAAATTAAATAAAATTAAAAATTAAATTTCAGTTTTGGCTTTTTTCAATGGATCAAAAAAGTGAAAAGGGGAAAGAAAAAAGGTTGGAAAATAGAAAAATAAAACTTATGTTCAACCGCTCCCACAGAAGATAAAATAAAATAAAATAAAATAAAATAAGGAAAAAAAGAATATTATAAAAAAGAACGTTTATTTTCAACTGCTCCCACAAAATATTTAAAAAATAAAATCAAATTAAAATAAAATAAAATAAAATAAGCATGAAATGTATAGCTGCTTTTATATTTTTATTTTAAGTAAGTGACTCACAAGGGTAACATCCAATAAAATAAAATAAATCACAATAAAATACAATAAAATAAAACTGCAATGGATCAAAAAGTGAGAAAAAGGGAAAAAAGAAAAAGAAAAGAAAAAAGAGTAATAAAAAAAACACTTATTTTCAGCTGCTCCCACCAAAGAATAAAATAAAATAAAATAAAATAAAATAATAAAATAAAGCGCAGTTTCAGCTGCTTATGCAAGGGATCAAAAAAGTGAGAAAATAAAGAAAGAGAAAATAAAACTTATTTTCAACTGCTCCAACAGAAGATTAATAAAATAAAATAAAATAAATAATAATCATATTATTAGATCTTTAAGCATGAAATATATAGCTGCTTTTATATTTTTATTTTAAGTGAGTGACTCACAAGAGTAACATCCAATAAAATAAAATAAAACAATAAAATAAAACTTCAATGGATCAAAAAAGTTGGAAAAAAGAAAAGAAAATAGGGTGGGAAAAGAGAAATAAAACACTCTTATTTTCAGCTGTTCCCACCGAAAAATAAATAAAATAAAATAAGTGGATCTTTAAACATAAAATATATAGCTGCCTTTGTACTAAATTGATTCACTCACAAAGGGATCATGATATTTGAGGGTTTGTGGCATCAGAAAATTCGACTTGAATAATAATTCAGTATTAAACTTCTTTTTTACAAAAGCAAAATACTGTGAATAGCTTCATGGCTGAATTGTATAATATGACATATTACATGCCTACACCTGTACTGTGTATATATTGGATTGACCCTTGCCAATGCCATTATGGCCTAATTTGGAAATGGCTTTGGATTTTGTTTATCTAAACTGGCACCATTCCACCCTCTGTCAAGCTCAAAGTCTACATACTGTATCTGGAAGTACTTATACAGCAAGGAACCTTCATGAATACCACTCAAACAGAACTGTATCGTCAAAGGCAGACACTTAGTTGATCTCCATTAAGGAATGTCACCATAGCTCTTGCGTCAGTTATATGTCGTAACAGGACGCCATGAGCCGTGACAATGCTTGATACTACCGGAACCTGCAGGATGGACCAGTTCAATGGTATTTGTGTGCCCTGCCCATGCTGAGAGCCCCCTACCAATGCTTGTTGGAACACCGGGGTACCAAGCAAGACTGTAACATGAATAACATGAGATCAGAGCATTGTCCGAGTTTTATCCAGGAGAGAATAGCAAATTTAAACAGCTACACTGGGCTTTTGTTCCACTACACTGGACAGAGCTGGGATAGGCCTCCCAGAACACCTCCTTTATCCGAGGCACACAAACCCTGAGGCACATCCACACACAAAACACACACACACATACATACACAGTCGACTACTTCTGCAGGCTTGTGCAGTGCAGTACAAGTCAAATACAACCTGATGAAGAAGAGGCTGCCACCAATACTGAAGAACAATCACAACGTCACTGATAAAGCAGATCGAAAGAAAAACTAACAGAAGGTGTTTTTACAGTGACAACATATAAAGTTTGCTCAAAATGAAACTGAAATTAGTGAAATGAAAATATTGGTCATATTTAACCACTAAGTCAAAAAAAAAATTGCAATGGATCTATCGAGCCCAAGTAAACAAAAAACCAAATAAATAAATAAATAAAACTGTAATTGTAATGTATAAATTCTAATTTAGAATATAAAAAAGCATTATGGATATTATTATGTATAAACTATGGATAAATTAATAATATGAAATGAAATTAAAAAAAAAAAAATAGAATATTATCATTGCATTATGCTGTATAAATCATTTAATAAATCATAAATTTAATCAAATATAATCATCTGTAATTTTCACAGCATAATGCAATGATAATATTCTAATATATTTTATAATATATTGGTTTTATAATAAAATAAAATAAAATAAAAAAGAAATAAAATAAAATAAAATTCTGTAAAATCAACAATGATTATAATAGATTTAATCAAATGAATCATCTGTTATTTATACAACATAATGCAATGATAATATTCTAATATAATATTTTAGAATATATTATTTTATAATAAAATAAAAATAAAATAAAATGCTGTACAAATCACCAATGATTATAATAGATTTAAATGCATATAATCGTCTGTGATTTATACAGCGTAATGCAATGATAATATTCCAAAATTGTATAATATATTGTTTTATAATAAAAATAAAATAAAAAGCAGCACAATGCAGTGATAATATTCTAATATATTTATAATAAAAATAAAATAATTAAAATAATAAATATAAAATAAAATGTTGTAAAAATCACCAATTATTATAAATAAATATACAAATAAATATATAAATTATTATAAATAAACAAATATAATCATCTGTGATTTATACAGCATAATGCAATGATAATATTCCAATATTCCAAAATTGTATAATATATTGTTTTATAACAAAACAAAAATAAAATGCAGCACAATACATTGTTTTTATAATAGAATAAAAATAAAATAAAATGCTGTACAAATCACCAATGATTAAAATAGAATTAATTGAATATAATCACCTGTGACTTATACAGCATAACGAAATGATAATATTCTAATATATTTCATAAATATTTTTATAATAAAAATAAAAATAATAAATAATAAATATAAAATAAAATGTTGTAATCACTAATTATTATAAACAAATAAATACATAAATAAATATATAAATTATTATAAATAAATAAATATAATCATCTGTGCTTTATACAGCATAATGCAAACATGTATAATATATTGTTTTTATAATAAAATATTATATTATACTATATATTTTACAATATATTTTCCTCACCCCCATTTTTTTTATAAAAAAATATTAAATGAAATTAAATTAATGAGAAAGAGGGTGTTTTTTTGCAATAATGTAATGAAATCTGAGAAGAAATTGTGCTTTACTGTCATGAAACATTCGTTTTTAAAATAAGATCCATCAATCATTTAAAGTTACCTACTGTAGAACTCAACTCAATCAATCAAACTGACAAAATAACAATAAAAGGTGTACAGCATTGCACTTTAGACAAACTAGAGACATCCTTCACAGTGCTTTAAAGACATCTCTGTTGCCATGGATACAACAGAGAGGTTGTCATGGGCTTGAGGGTTTTGGGTGCTGTCTTCAAACTTGAAACAAGATTACGCTTTCCCTATCTTATCAAAGCAACACGAGCATGTGATTATCAGACCAGAATATCCAAACCGACTCGTCCTTCTCTTATTTTCAATTCTTACAGCAAAAGCAAACCAGCTGCAAATCCCAAAAAGGCAGCCTATTACACATCTTTCTATTTACAGCATATTTCATCATAACATTATGCGCACACGAGACACCGAAATGACACATAAACACTACTTCAAATCTAAAAAAAACACTCAAGCAAATTAGCTCATGGGAGGGTGGAGTCTTGCGTCTGGTATCGGTTGCACTCTGAAAGAAGTCCCGGTATCGTGTCTTGGCGCTACTTTGGCATTCTCTAGCACTGAGATACTGCAGATGTGTCGACGTGACCCCACCTCTGTAATTAAAGACATCTCCCACACGTCTAATGTCAGCATCTCTACCAGCCTCCCCAATTAGGCAAAACAAACTCTCGTTGCTGTGCACGACACACACACCCTTCACATAAACTATCAACTCTCTCCCCAAAAAAAAGAAAGACCAAGGGCCGGGACCGCAGGCAGGAATTCTGGACCATGCTGGAGGGATTTGGCTTATCGCCCAGCATTTTAAGCACTAGAGGTGTGACTAAACGAGAGACGCTGAACACAGCACGGTGCAACAAATTAATAAGGTCAAACGGCCCCGGATGAGCTGTCGTGGATATAAAGGAATGTGGCAATGATTTTCGATGCGAACGAACTGCATTACATCCATGAGCGAGCAGCAATTTCGGTCGGAGACTCTTCTGCACTTTAATACTTACACTGTCACTGCAAGTCTGTGCTTGTGAGTTTGATCATGGAAGAATGTTATAACTGCTTGTTATTGCAATAATTTAAAATGTTGAGGTGGATTGCGTGCAGACGTTACAGAGTGAAATGAATGACAAAGGAGAAAATATTATCACTCAAATCCCAAGAGGATTATTTTAATCATCCAAATCATCAAAAAACAGACCCCACACAACTTCAGTATCAGTCTGTGATCTTTGCGGTAAAGCTACAGCATGCAAAAGACTCCATGAAATTGCTTAACAAGCAGTTTTTTTGGCCAAATTGACATATTTCTTTTTGAAGGAAGGAAGTTGGAAGCACGGAGAAGATTTAAAGGAATAGTTCATCCAGAAATTAAATTTTATTTTGCTAAGAGGTCACCCTCAGGTCATCCAAGATAAGTTTGTATCTTCATCAGAACAGATTTGGAGAAATTTAGCATTGCATCAAAATCACTTGCTCACCAATGGATACTTTGCAGTGAATGGGCGCCGTCGGAATAAGAATACTTTAGCCAGAAGCAACGGTTTAAAGTTAAAAGAATTTAATGACAGATTTGTTTCTTATAAATACACAGCTTTTCACTTCACAAGACAATAATTAATGGACTGGAGTCATGTGGATTACTTGTGGTTTATAGTGATGTTTTATCAGCTGTTTGGACTCACATTTTGACGGCACCCATTCACCGAGCATCCACTGGTGAGCAAGTGATGTAATGCTAAATGTCTCCAAATCTGTTCTGATTAAGAAAAAAATTCATCTACATCATGAATGGACTGGCAATTTTTCATTTTGGAATAAACTATTCCTTTCACTGGACAAAAACTTGGATAGTAGTAATACTTTTAATTCATTTTCCAAAAAAGAAAGAAAGTTGGAATCAGTGAGAAGATTTAAAGGAATAATTTTCCCCAAAATGACACTTTGCTGAAAGTTTACTCGCCCTCAGGTCATCCAAAATACATGTTTCTTCATCAGAACAGATTTGGAAAAATTTTGCATTTCGTCAACATCGCTTGCTCACCAGTGGATCCTTTGCAGTGAATGGGTGCCGTCAGAATGAGAGTATTTTAGTAAGAAGCAACGGTTTAGAGTTAAAACGCTTTAATAATGGATTTGTTGATGGACTGGAGTCGTGTGGGTTATTTGTGGTTTATAGTGATGTTTTTATCAGCTGTTTGGATTTTCATTGTGACGGCACCCATTGACTGTGCATCCACAGGTGAGCAAGTAGTGTAATGCTAAATGTGTCCAAATCTGTTCTGATAAAGAAACAAATTAATCTACATCATGAATGGACCTGCAAATTTTCATTTTGGAATAAACTATTCCTTTCACTGGACAAAAACTTGGATAGTAGCAATACGTTTAATTCATTTTCCAAAAAAGAAAGAAAGTTGGAATCAGGGAGAAGATTTAAAGGAATAATTTCCCCAAAATGACATTTTGCTGAAAGTTTACTCACCCTCAGGTCATCCAAAATACATTTGTTTCTTCATCAGAACAGATTTGGAAAAATTTTGCATTTCGTCAACATCACTTGTTCACCAGTGGATCCTTTGCAGTGAATGGGTGCCGTCAGAATGAGAGTACTTTAGTCAGAAGCAATGGTTTAAAGTTAAAACTCTTCAATGACGGATTTGTTTCTTATAAACACACAGTTTTACGCGTCACAAGACAATGGCCTGGAGTCATGTGGATTATTTGTGGTTTATAGTGATGTTTTTAATCAACTGTTTGCACTCTCATTTTGACAGCAAGCAGTTTTTTTTTTGCCAAATTTACATATTTCTTTTTGAAGGAAGGAAGTTGGAAGCACGGAGAAGATTTAAAGGAATAGTTCATCCAGAAATTAAATTTAGCTAAGAGTTTACTGACCCTCAGGTCATCCAAGATAAGTTTGTATCTTCATCAGAACAGATTTGGAGAAATTTAGCATTGCATCAAAATCACTTGCTCACCAATGGATACTTTGCAGTGAATGGGCGCCGTCGGAATAAGAATACTTTAGCCAGAAGCAACGGTTTAAAGTTAAAACAGTTTAATGACAGATTTGTTTCTTATAAATACACAGCTTTTCACTTCACAAGACAATAACTAATGGACTGGAGTCATGTGGATTACTTGTGTTTTATAGTGATGTTTTATCAGCTGTTTGGACTCACATTTTGACTGCACCCACTCACCGAGCATCCACTGGTGAGCAAGTGATGTAATGCTAAATGTCTCCAAATCTGTTCTGATTAAGAAAAAAATTCATCTTCATCATGAATGGACCTGCAAATTTTCATTTTGGAATAAACTATTCCTTTCACTGGACAAAAACTTGGATAGTAGTAATACTTTTAATTCATTTTCCAAAAAAGAAAGAAAGTTGGAATCAGTGAGAAAATTTAAAGGAATAATTTTCCCCAAAATGACACTCTGCTGAAAGTTTACTCTCCCTCAGGTCATCCAAAATACATGTTTCTTCATCAGAACAGATTTGGAAAAATTTTGCATTTCGTCAACATCACTTGCTCACCAGTGGATCCTTCGCAGTGAATGGGTGCCGTCAGAATGAGAGTATTTTAGCAAGAAGCAATGGTTTAAAGTTAAAACGCTTTAATGATGGATTTGTTGATGGACTGGATTAATTGATGGACTGGAGTCGTGTGGGTTATTTGTGGTTCATAGTGATGTTTTTATCAGCTGTTTGGATTTTCATTGTGACGGCACCCATTGACTGTGCATCCACAGGTGAGCAAGTAGTGTAATGCTAAATGTGTCCAAATCTGTTCTGATAAAGAAACAAATTAATCTACATCATGAATGGACCTGCAAATTTTCATTTTGGAATAAACTATTCCTTTCACTGGACAAAAACTTGGATAGTAGCAATACGTTTAATTCATTTTCCAAAAAAGAAAAAGTTGGAATCAGGGAGAAGATTTAAAGGAATAATTTTCCCCAAAATGACATTTTGCTGAAAGTTTACTCACCCTCAGGTCATCCAAAATACATGTTTCTTTATCAGAACAGATTTGGAAAAATTTTGCATTTCGTCAACATCACTTGCTCACCAGTGGATCATTTGCAGTGAATGGGTGCCGTCAGAATGAGAGTATTTTAGCAAGAAGCAACGGTTTAAAGTTAAAACGCTTTAATGATGGATCTGTTGATTGACTGGATTAATTGATGGACTGGAGTCGTGTGGGTTATTTGTGGTTCATAGTGATGTTTTTATCAGCTGTTTGGACTTTCATTGTGACGGCACCCATTGACTGTGCATCCACAGGTGAGCAAGTAGTGTAATGCTAAATCTGTTCTGATAAAGAAACAAATTAATCTACATCATGAATGGACCTGCAAATTTTCATTTTGGAATAAACTATTCCTTTCACTGGACAAAAACTTGGATAGTAGCAATACGTTTAATTCATTTTCCAAAAAAGAAAAAGTTGGAATCAGGGAGAAGATTTAAAGGAATAATTTCCCCAAAATGACATTTTGCTGAAAGTTTACTTACCCTCAGGTCATCCAAAATACATTTGTTTCTTGGACTGGATTAATTGATGGACTGGAGCCGTGTGGGTTATTTGTGGTTCATAGTGAAGTTTTTATCAGCTGTTTGGACTTTCATTGTGACGGCACCCATTGACTGTGCATCCACAGGTGAGAAAGTAATGTAATGCTAAATGTCTAAAAAAATCTGTTCTGATGATGAAACAAATTCATCTACATCTTGAATGGACAGGCAAATTTTAATTTTTGGGTAAACCATTTCTTTTACTGGACAAAAACTTGGATAGCAGCAATACTTTTAATTAATTTTCCAAAAAAGAAAGTTGAAATCAGGGAGAAGATTTAAAAAAATAATTCACCACAAAATGAAATTTTGCTGAAAGTTTTCTCACCCTCAGGTCATCCAAAATACGTTTGTTTCTTCATCAGAACAGATTTGGAGAAATTTAGCATTTCGTCAACATCACTTAATCACCAGTGGATCCTTTGCAGTAAATGGGTGCCGTCAGAATGAGAGTACTTTAGTCAGAAGCAACGGTTTAGTTAAAACTCTTTAATGATGGATTGGGTTCTTATAAACACACAGTTTTACGCTGCACAAGACAATGGCCTGGAGTCATGTGGATTATTTGTGGTTTATAGTGATGTTTTTATCAGCTGTTTGCACTCTCATTCTGACAGCACCAATTCACTGAGGATCCACTGCTGAGCAAGTGATGTAATGCTAAATGTCTCCAAATCTGTTCTGATGAGGAAACGAATTCATCTACATCTTGAATGGACTGACATTAAATAAATGTTTGGCAAAGTTTCATTTTTGGGTAAACTATTTCTTTAACTTGACCAAATGTGGACGGTAGCAATATTTAGCTTCATTTTCCAAAAAAGTAAGGTGAAGTTCAGATGCATGCATCTATTAAAAGTTAACTTTGACTAAAGAGTGTTCATCCCATCATTAATCGGACATATTGGCAGCACTGAACAAAAAACAATGCCACTGAATCGAAAAAACTCGCATATTTTTCTGATTATCACTGCTTAAAATGGTCAATTATTGTCATGTTTGGGCTGTACTAATCGGTCGAACTGGAAAAAACATTTGGAGTACTATAGACTGCCAAAAGTTATAACAAATCTAGAACAAAAGGCGTTTGTGGTTGGCCAAACTAAACCAGGATTTCCAAGGGTAATAATCTTGACAACATGGACAACATTAAAATGCGTCATCACAGGCTTGTGAAAAGGGTCCATTCATGTTTGTTCCAAAAATTTCCGGTCAGGCAGGTGAAATATAAGCCAAATATCCTAAATAATACTGCTTGTCTGCATCTTTACCACCCATTAACTTTAGTCTGTCAAAATATTGCACCCTTTTCTGCTTACTAAGTCCTTCTCTATATGATTTAGCAGGTTCTATGTTTTTCTGTGGTTTAGACAGGATAAATTAGCAGAACAACATATTCGGTAGTACATTTACCATGCAACCCATGCTGTTGTTTACATCTGAGTATCGCCAATCCAGGTAACTGACCAAATCGTGATGTGAGAGCATACCCTCTATTTTTAGGAGAACACAAACGTATCAGATCTAGCAGACCAAATGCCAAACAAACTCATAGGGTCCTGAATCAGATCACGTTCCAAAGAACACCATGGCCTCAGTTTTGTCCTTAACAACCACAATATCAGGCTTATTACAGAAGAAAAAAAACTACAACACATGCGCCAAAAACCAATGCATACTCCATCAAGACCACAAGTAACTAACAATCGCTTTGCTCCATTGCACTACACTTAGTGCATACTTCTGTTGTGAATGAACACCATCTTGCTCCTGATAATCTTTAAGTTTTACTCTGTAAAATATTTTATTATCAAACCACAATTAGCATCAAAAGAAACACTTTTTTCAACATTTCTACTGCAGCGCATGAAAAGCAGATCTTCATTTGGTTAATCATTAACTTCTCTTTGTCCTTCATGAACTGTGGCAAAACATCTGGTAAAACAGTGACAACTACTGTCTGAATTAAACTGACGTAAATCGAGCATGTAAATGAGTTTTAAATGGCAACATTGTATCAAACTGTCACGAGTTGGTAAGTGGACTAAAGAGAAACACTACGAAGTGCCGTTTCTGAAGTGAACTAGATCAAAGCGATGGAATAATCACAAACAGACAGGGTTTGAATACAAACAAACGTAGCGAAAATGAAAACAAATGTGTTTCATTTGTTTTTTAAATCAGACGAGAATCATTCGTCTATTGAAGCACCGATTTTGCCTGCATCTCTACGTCCCACCCTTTAAAGCCAAATCACTTCAAAAGAAGTCCGAAGTCGGCTGTATTCATACTGTTTGTTTTTCTCGACGTGTCATGTAGCTGTCAGTTTGAGGTCTGAGATTGAGAACTTACCTTGTAAACAGTCCCATCCTCCCCGCGAACGCTCTGGACTCGTGCGCTCTCATTCCCCTGTGCAACAATACAGCACGATCCGACAGGCAGGTGACGTCATCCTTTTTAGGCTTCGGGGCTTGACGTCAGTGCGCCTGCGCAAGCGTTGGGGGCGCATCTTTATATGGGAAATGTAGTAATGTTGTTTGGAAAACGTGGGTAAGAGAAAATGCCACAAGCGGTGGACACAAAAACAACTCCTTAGTCTGTTTTTAGAAATGTCAGGGCAAAAATGAATAATTCTGGTGTGGTCACAGATCTCGCTTTCTTTTCCATTCTGTAACATGGGGTTGCTACAATAATTTCTCTTACAATATGCTTTTCATTGGTGGAAGTCTTGGCAAATTTCAAGAGTGGATTTGAGTAGATAAACACCACATTAGTTCATAGGAACACACAATCATGGTACCATTAACATAATAAACACTAATTAGCAAGCAAATGTTACTTTTTAGACTGAAAACTACTGTGTGCGACTATGATAAAATATTTAGGAGCACCAGTGCGACTGACCCAATCAGCATATTTGTGTCTGCGCTGAGGGGAGCATCAAAGGTTTCTTCACTTGAAGAAGAAACTCTTCACTTGAGTGAATCAGATGTTCGAACTAATCAAATGAATGAATGATTCAGTAATTAAATCAGTGACTTGCCGCCACCCACTGGCAGGTTTTTTTTTATTTTTAAAGTATCTTTTCAGGTATTTAAATCAGTTAATTTTTCTATATTCAAAATATTATAATTGAAACATTAATCTCAACATGAATTTATTCATTTAATTGCACTCATTGCACTCTGAGCCTCATTAAACATCTGAAAATACACACACAAGCCACTTTTGTGTTCTTCTGTGCCACCAAATTAATTTTTTCAATACTGATTTCTTTTGATTGGTAACTTTTTCTTTTACTACTTGTTCTTATTCTATTGTTTTAATTAGTATCTTAAAAATCTTATACAATATAATTTTTTAAAAATCTGACAAAAGATGACATACTTTTAATAAAATTATAAAAGTGCCATTATAAGGTAAAAACAAAATTCCCCTGTAAATCATTTTAAGGAGTCAAATATCATCTTGTAATGGGAAGGCCACTTTTTTGAATATTGATTAGAAGGTGCTCCTGAAATTTCTGACTGTGCTCCTAAACAGAAAAGTACGCATAGAGCCCTGTTTTTATACAATAAGATGTAAATTCACATGCAGTGATTAAAAGCATGGCAGTGCAATGAGTCAAGATGTAAAGATCTTTGCACATAAAATAATACAAATGGACATTACTCATTATATGTTATATGCATTAAGTAACAATTGCAAACTGATGTTCCATTAGCAGACTTGCCCAAAATACTTTGTATACGTCACGTGAGGCTCAATGTAACACTCACTGCACTTAAAAGCAATTGAGGAAAGAGATCCATAGGATTTATTTAGGCAAAAGCAGGCCACAGACAGACTTACAGAGGATTATGGGAATGATTGTACATGGTGGGCTGTCTGGTGGAATTATAGACATGGCAGCAGCTGGTGATGGAGATTGGGCCATGGGGCCACACTAACCCATGATCAAATTTTAATTCACAAAATACAGTACAATAGCCAAAATACTGCCTGCTCTAATTTATTTCCAGGAATCAATGATTAAAAATAGGGCTCATCAAAGTTTATAACTCTGAACATGAGAATCAATTCTTGATTATTATTTTTAATTATATTGTTGTCTTATTGTTTATTATTATTGTTATAATTATTATTACTATATGTCCTTTGTAAATGTTATAATACAATGTGTGTGTATTATTATTATTATTATGTGGTATATTACTTTTTAAGCATTTGTGGGCAAATACTGTAATAATAATAAGTATTAACTTGTCAAAGTTTCATAAGAATATTTCCTATTTCATAGATGTTTTTTTACACTGTTAGCATAGTGTCTCAAGGTATTGCTACTATCCACCTTATTCTTCATTGGGGAAATAAGCCTATGGGCAAGACTTCCGGTTCATTAGCTGCCATAGGGAAATAGAGAAGAATAACAACATGCAGTAAACGCTAAAACTCTTTGCACTACAAACCAGTGTGTTTATTATTAAGATAATACATTAAAATATCACAGTAAGACCCACCAATTTGCAATATCAAGCAGCAAAACAAGCTGTTTTGGACAAGAAGCCAGACCCATTGGCTGTGTCCGCTCTTATGGGAAAAATAAGATTGATAGACCTAATGTGTCGTGTCAGAAAAACAAGTGCGCAGCCTAGCGTTTTGTCTTTTAACTTCCGTTTTTGTAATGCATGCAGTGGAAATACAAACAGAAGACAGAAGACAACGAGCGCAGCGCCGAAAAGGGGCGGAGCTACATAAAGTCAAGCTTGTATAGCTTTTACAGTCTTCATTAACATGCAGGAAAGTAACTATGATTAAATCTTGATGTTGTCACTATGACGACCAGAATAAGAACACAGTTCTCTGTTCTCACTTACCTATGCAAACTTTCCACGTTTTATTTCTATTTTCATTTCAACAGAATTCCTGTCCCACTGTTTCTGTCTCCACTCCCTGCTACAACTGTACCTAATCGCTATCTCTCCTTCAGCTATTTTGGCAACAGATCTTTAGTCCTAAAAACTCACTAAGGACACGTAACTTGGCTTTCGACGTGCCTCATTGTCTTGGCAGTCTGTAAATGTCTTTTCAGAAGCCAAAGCTGTTCAGAGTCAGTACGCCAGACTAGAGCCGTCATGGTTGGAAGGACAGTCTGTTTAATGTATAGAGAGGGCAGCACTTCTAAGGACTAGACCGAGAGTATTAGAGGTGTGTAAATATTTAAGCAGCCCAGGTCTGCATATCGTTACTTGCACAGAAACTAATGGGAATGAGTGTGTGCTCTCTTCATAAGCAGCTCAAAAACAAACTGCTCTTTCAAACTGCTTAAGCCAGAAGGATTCAATCCAGATTCTGTCTGGATTACATGATTTATCCATATAACACCTGTTTGACCCTTAAACTAGCACTGTAATTACTGATTCTGAGCATAATTTGTTAGGAAATCTCTGTAAATTACAACAAATTATACTGAGACATTTGGGATCAGTGTGTTTTTTAAAGAAACCTCTAATATGGTCACCAAGGCTGCATTTACTTGACAAAAAATGCAGTAATTTAACTTTTTTAAGCTGTGACAGTCTCATCCTTCACTTTCATTGTATGTAAAAGAGCAGCCAAGATTGTCTGCTTTGGAGTCCACAGAAGAAATAAAATCATATGAGTTTGGAACAGCATTTATTCATTTAATTCCTCACAGACAGCACAAATATTCCTTACTAAGGCATTAACTTCAAGCAGTAACTTCCCCTGCAGTATATCATTGCCTTGTGTATTTAACAACAAGCTTCTCTTCCTGTCGTATTTGTTTCAGCCGAAATCAACCTCCAGAGTACAGATGAAAGGGGCCAGAAGTAGAGCAGATTATGGGCCCTCGGTGGGACTCAAAATCAATCTCATGGCTTTGATCTGCATTTAAACCTTAGGACTGAAATCTGTGAGAAGCTTCAACGCACTCTCATCGTAAAGCCGTTTACTTCTGTTTAATCTTGCCAGAAACTTTTATACCCACAAAGAGCTGGTTCCCTAAAAGGTTCTCTTATTCAAGCTACTCAATAATGTATAACTAGATAAACATTCTCATATAGCAGTCGTTTCAAACAATCATCAATCAATGCAAAAAGAACATTGCTCATGTCAGAAAGAGTACAATATCTTAACCACAGTAAAGTATCTTGCATGCTGCCCAGCATTCCCAGTGCACCATAAAGCATGTAATGTAGCTACTACAATCATAGTCTTTGTTCTAACACAATTACCTGCCTTTTTCCAATCACATGACAAAGTACTTGGTAATTTTATCGCTATTTACATGGATCATGAAGTCCATTTACAGCAGCCTTAGGAAACAAAACGGTTTGCATTCTACTGTTGCATGTGCAAGTTTCCGTTAGTTACAAAATCTCATATTATTTCGGACATAAAAAAGGTAACTGTGCCTTTTTATCTCACAAATGTGACTTTTGCACTATTCTGACTTTTTCCTCACAATTCTAAACTCGATTCTGATTTGTTTCTTACAATTCTGACTTTTTTCTCATAATTGTGAGTTTACGTTTTGCAGTTCTTTTTTTCTTAGAATTATCAGGTATGAACTCGCAGTTGCCAAAAAAGAAAACACAATTGTGAGAAATGTGACAAGTTTGTTTCTACAAAGGAATTCCAAAAAAAAAATCTCACAATTTAGACTTCTTTTTAACAATTCTGTGTCTGTATCTCACAATTGTTCTTTTTTTCTCAGAATTGCAAGTTTATTTCTTGCAATTCCACATTTCTTCTCAGAATTACGAGATATGAACTTGTAATTGCCAGGAAAAAGACAGAATTGTGAGAATTGTGACAAGCTTGTTCCTTCCATTTAAAAAAAGTTGTGAGTTTATATTTACAATTCTGATTACTTTCCTGCGAATGAGTGTATATCTCACAATTTAGACTTGTAAAAATTGTGACAAGCTTATTTCTGCAAATGAATTAAAAAATAAAAATCTTGCAATTGCGAGTTTATATCTCACAATTCTGAGTTTATATTTCATAATTTAGACTTGTAAGAACTGTGACAAGCTTGTTTCCAAAAATAAATAAATACATAAAATGTAACAATTATGTCACTATTTAGACTTCTTTTTAAAAATTCTGAGTTTGTATCTCACACTTATTTTTTCTCAGAATTGCAAGTTTGTCTTGCAATTCCACTTTTCTTCTCAGAATTACGAGATATGAACTTGCAATTGCCAGAAAAAAGACAGAATTGTGACAAGCTTGTTTCTACAAATAAAAAAAAAAAACTGCAATTGCGAGTATATATCTCACAATTTAGACTTGTGAGAATTGTGACAAGCTTATTTCTGCAAATGATTTTTAAAAAATATGAGTTTATATATCTTACAATTCTGACTTTCTTCTCATAACTCTGAGTTTCTATTTCATAATTTAGACTTGTGAGAATTGTGACAAGCTTGTTTCCACAAATTAATTTCCAACAAAAAAATCTCACAATTGCAAGTTTATATCTCACAATTTCGACTTCTTTTTAACAATTCTGAGTTTGTGTCTCACAGTTATTCTGACCTTTTTCTCAGTTTTTTTTTTTCAGAATTATGAGATATGAACTCAAAATTGCCAGAAAACAAACAAAATTGTGAGAATTGTGACAAGCTTTTTTCCGCAAATGAATCCACAATTCTGACATTTTTCGCATGACTTTGAGTTTATATTTCACAATTCTGACATTCGAGTGTATATCTCACAATTAGGACTTTGTGACAAGCTTGTTTCCACAAATGAACATCCAAAAAAAAAAAAAAATATTGCAATTGTGAGTTTATATCTCACAATTCTGACTTTTTTCTTGTGACTGTAAGTTTATATCTTACAATTTAGACTTTTTAACAATTCTGAGTTGTATCTTACAATTATTCTGACAATTTATCAGAATTGCAAGTTTATGTCTTTAAATTCCTCTTTTTTTCTCAGAATTAACAGATATGAACTCACAATTGCCAGAAAAATAGACATAATTGTGAGAAATTTTACAGGCTTGTTTCCGCAAATTTTCCACAAAATTCTTTTTTTCTCATGACTCTGAATTTATATCTCACAATTTTGCAAGTTTAAATTGTGAGATATAAACTCAGGGTCACAAATCATGACAAGCTTGTTTCCACAAACGAATTTCCAAAGAAATACAAATAAAATCTCGCAACTGCGAGTTTATATCTTACAATTCTGACTTGTTTTTTCATGACTCTTTATATTTCACAATTTAGACTTTTTTTAACAATTCTAAATTTTATCTTACAATTATTTTTCTCAGAATTGCAAGTTTATGTCTTGCAATTCCACTTTTCTCAGAATTATTAGATATGAACTCACAATTGCCAGAAAAAAAGTGCCAGTGCCAAAAGTTCAACAATTGCCAGTTTTAAAGCGAACATGAGAAATGCTTTTTCTGCAAGTCACTTTAACATCTAGACACAGTTAATAGTTTAGTATCTCTGTCTTAGATAATAAAATGTCTTATTTTATTTATTTATTATCTTATCTTATCTTATGTATTTATTTTATTATGCCGACATAATTAGCATGCAGAGAAAACATACCAGTGATTTCAGTCCTGATCACCCTGATTTAATTTATTAGATAATAACTAGATTTTTTTTAATTTTTCCTTGCAATTAAAAATTAAAATTTAAATTGAAATAATATGAATAACATATTTTTAAAGTTACATTTCATTTACACTGTCTGGAAAATCCTAGTGTGAACACTAGGACACAAATATCAAAACGAGAGACATTAGCACCACTTGCTGGTTACAGGTGGTAAGTGACAACATTCTGAGGCGATCCGTCCAATAATTTTATTACACCGTTTTACTAAAACAAGCTTTTACAGAAAATCTGAAGATTATGTCTAGTTCTGGATGTTTGCTCAAAACAGACTTTTCTGATAGACAGTTTGCTCTCAGCTGTGTGAAATACAGTGGATTATCCATATTAACTTTTGATTTACGTAACACAACACATCAGTGCAACTCAAAGCAGATGCTTTGACCATTAATCTCAGATGTGAAAATCTACAGATGTGGTCATTTCCGTATGACTGCCTGTAGATGCTGCAGCTGAGCCAGGTTCATGCTGCCACCCCCACACACGATCATTACCAGCGAGTCGAGTGGTTTAGGAAGGCGTCCCTCTTCCTGTAGCCTCTGGATGACACCGCTGTACACTGCAGCCAATGACGCTCCGCAAGCCAGCTCCACCAACACACGCTCCTCATCTGCATACAGGACACAGTAAGAAAGCTTTGTTGTTATTGAGCTGTTTAATAGCCTTAATCACAGTGATGAACTTACCCAGGAACAGCTCTATTGCCTCCAGCGCCTGTAGATCCGTCACCACCTCTGAAATGACATTGGGCCGCTTGCTGTATTCAAACGCTTGCTGGCATGCCGTTTTTGCTCCCAAACATATTGCTTTACTAGCAAACAAGTGATTTACAGAATCATGTTTAAACTAAAAAAAAAATGTCAGTTGTTCATGAATTTGAAATTATTTCTTGTACCTTGTAATATCAGGCAGTGTAACCAGATTTTTGGCTTTCAGAGCAACGTTGAGACAATCGGCACCCACGGTTTCCATACACAGGACAGGCACATCTCCCCAGCCCACCTCATCCAGACCATCTATTATCCCACAAAACAGACCTCCACCTCCTACGGACACCACTAAAGCTCCAGGTTTGGATGGCAATGAAGCCTTGAGTTCATGCACAATACTGGTATGACCTTTCCTGTGAGATTCAAACAGCTTTTCATTCTTGTGAAGCCCAAAACCATAAAAAACAACGTAAGGTTGTACAGTTTTAAGGTGCTGTATCTACAAACTCACCACACTAGAGGATGGTTGAACGGGTGTATTACAGTAAGACCTTCACTTTCAGCCAATCGCAGGGCCTCAGCATTTGCATCATCCCATACCTACAATATCAGATAAAGACCTGTCATGTATACGATTTAGTCATGGATAAGATAACAAATCTGCGTCATATCTAGAATAAAGGCTTTTAGGATAACTATGGTGGTACTTTGCTCTTGCCTTGCCCACAACTTTGACCGTAGCTTTCTGGTCCTTAAGTTTCTGAACTACCAGCTGAGGTGTTGACGAGGGCAAAACAATGGTGGCTGGTAGGTTAAGTTTTCTTGCTGCATATGCTGTGGCCATTCCAGCATTACCACCTATGCACACAAAGACGGAAAGAAAATGTTTAAAATGTAACGTATGCTGTTAAACACAATGCAAAACTTAATATGTCCATGTTAAACTACACTGTGTGCATAATTATTAGGCATGTTAATAATCTGGTCATATTTTTTTACCAAGCACATTTTACCAATTCCAAACCACAACAATCTTAATAACTACTATTAATTTTGTATTTAATCATTTGTAAGTGATATATAACTGTCCGTGAAGGCTGGAAGTGAAAAACTCCTTATATTCAGGTGTGCATAATTATTAGGCATGTTTTCTTTTACAGATAAAATGAGCCAAAAAAGATATTTAACCCAGACTGAAAAGTCCAAATTATTAAATGCCCATGAGAAGAATGCAATACTAATGCATTACAAGAATTTGCAAAGTTAAGGCTTGACCATTGGACAGCGAAATGCTTGTTGAGTCTGCATGCTCAGAAAAAACAGGTGGAGAAGAAAAGATGCATGTTAACTGCAAAAGAATTAGGAATTAAGGTGAAGAATTAGGTGTGACACCATCAGGAACCGTTTAGTCTCCAGCGCCACCATTTTCCAGAACTGCAACCTACCTGGAGTCTTCAAAATCTGGCAGTAAGTTTTGGGAGTTCATTTTAATCCATCTCTGCAAGTCAGACTTTTCAGGATAGGAGACTAAACATGAACTCCCAAAACTTACTGCCAGATTTTGGAAGATAAATTCTTGAATCAGAGGTACAAGAGGATGTGATGCTTGTCCTTCAAGAGTCACTCTCAAATTATCTGTCTATGAAGCTTTTTTTTAAAAAAAAAAAAAATAAATAAATAAAAAACTGTCTTCATGTATTTCACAACACGTCAGCTTGTTATTCTTATTAAGTCAGGGGCATTTTTTAGGATTTTTTACCAAGCAAAGTCTCTGAGAACCTGACACATAGTACTTCTGAAGACTCCAGGTAGGTTGCAGTTCTGGAAAATGGTGGCGCTGGAGACTAAACGGTTCCTGATGGTGTCACACCTAATTCTTCACCTTAATTCCTAATTCTTTGCAGTTAACATGCATCTTTTCTTCTCCACCTGTTTCGCTGTCCAATGGTCAAGCCTTAACTTTGCAAATTCTTGTAATGCATTAGTATTGCATTCTTCTCATGGGCATTTAATAATTTGGACTTTTCAGTCTGGGTTAAATATCTTTTTTGGCTCATTTTATCTGTAAATCAAAACATGCCTAATAATTATGCACACCTGAATATAAGGAGTTTTTCACTTCCAGCCTTCACGGACAGTTATATATCATTTACAAATGATTAAATACAAAATTAATAGTAGTTATTAAGATTGTTGTGGTTTGGAATTGGTAAAATGTGCTTGGTAAAAAAATATGACCAGATTATCAACATGCCTAATAATTATGCACACAGTGTAGTGAAGGTGTGAAAATTGCAATTTAGGTTTGTCTAAAGGGCCCGAGGAAATACAAATATATAATACAATGTTTACCATTTCACTCACCTGAAGAACAAATGACACCTTTTGACTTGTTTGAACTTGCGACCTTATAAAGGAATAAAAATAAATATGAACATTAAGTGTAATATGCAATCGTTCTTTTAGAGAGCGCTAGATGGCAGTGCTAATACACCATATGCTGTAGTGGACGTAAACGTTTGTCGTTAAAACTTGATTCAATAATTTATAAAATCCATTCTAATTTTGAAATGCAACAACATGCGTTATAACATTTAAGAGCTATATATGCTTGGTCAAAAGTTAATTATGGTTCTTCATTCATTTTAAGAAACGCAGCCATATTTTTCCTCACATTTTGACACATGTATCCTATTCCACGGATTTTGAAGGAACCTGTGGGTTGTGAGCTCTCCATCTTCATATACACGGTGGTCCCGATTCGCTTAGACATGTCCGTGCTCTCGAGAAGTGGGGTGACGACATGAAATCCATTTTGTTTTGACATTTTTCTCGAAATTTTCTACAATACAAACAGGAAAGAAGTGGACAACATGTCAGCTCACGGTGGGTAAATGCACGAAGCGCAAACAATTACAAACATTAGATAGGTTTCCCGCGTTTTACAGTAGGTTACCTCAGGTTTTAAATCTTACGTAATCGTTTTAAGTTTAAACATAAAATATACAGACAAAGTCGTTTCCCATAGTCTACTCACCTTGTGCTTTGCTGTGTCATATGACTCTCGAAGGAATATTGTGCTTGAGAGTTCAAAGCTCGTTTAATGACAATAAGTAACCTAATGAACTAATGTCCAAGACCGTTAGATAAAACACGATAGCTTGCAAAATTATGTAATGAAGGTTAAACTAGGGCAAGTTACTTATTCATGAAACAAAGTGCACAATCATATCCTTAAAGTGAAAAACTTCCAAATAAAAGAATAAAACTTAAATACCATATGGACGTTTTTATGAACCTACACAACTACTTGAATATTTTTTTTTTCCACTAAGAAGGATATAAGCTTTTATTTTCAAGCTAAATAAATAAAGTAAAATAAAACAAGTTCAGTAATAGAGTGTTTTCACGACTCTTCATCAGTCGGCCATGTTGGCGGCACTGAATGTAAACAGTGCCACTAAATCCAATGAAACTTGCATATTTTTACTGATTATTACTAATGAAAATGATCAATTATTGTCATGTTTTGGGCTGTACTAACCGGTCAGACCGGGAAAAACATTTGGAGGAATATAGACTGCCAAAAGTTAAAACAAATCAAGCAGAAGAGTCCAAAAAACTGTCTGAGGAACAAAAAGCGTTTGTGCTTGGCCAAACTAAAGCAGGATTTCCAGGGCAAGAATCTTGACAATATTTATTTACAGGTATGTGAAATATTACACTAATATCTATTTAATACTGCTTGTACTTATGTTTACCACCAATTAACTTTAGTTTGTCAAAATATTGTGCCCTTTCCTGCTTACTAAGTCCTTCTCTATAGGATTTATCAGCTTCCACACATTTTATTTCCGTGGTTTAGACAGCATAAATTAGCAGAACATATTCAATAGTACATTAACAGTGCAATCCATGCTGTTGTTTACATCCGAGTATTGCCAGTATGGCCGCACATCCGGGTAACTGACCAAATCGTGACGGAAGTCCAAACGCTCCATACAGTAAAAACGTTAGGTTAAAACACACTTGTGTAATATGTAATGAACTTCACAACAAGGCATCAGTATTGTATTTATTTATAACCCCAAATGAATTTTAATTTGCACAGTGCACAACATCACCCCTGTACAGAAAAATCCAGTCAATACAACATGTGACTTTGTCCCAATGTGGAAATTTTATTGTGCACATATACATGACGTTGCATAAATGGCTCTTGTATGGCAGCACAAACAATAGGCAGATCCTGCCTGTTTTGACAGCCATATAAGCCTATATCAAGCTGTTTAAAGAATTTATTTCATTTAAATAAACATCCCTTAAAGAGGGAAAAGATCATGTAGCATAAAAAAATAATAATAAAGCCTGACTTAAATTAAGCATAGGAATATAGGTTTATGTGATATGTTGTCAATATCCCCTGGTTGATGGAAAACAGCTGCTGCATTAGTTTTTATGGCATCAGTTTTCTTTCTGCATCCTTTTAAAATCAATTCCTCACAGACGACTACACAATTTCACCTCCTCAAGCCACATAATTGTCCACACATAAACATGTACATGTTTCCAGAACAGGCCACTTCCTTATTATCCATCAGTAGCTTGACCAGCCTCAAGGCCTCTTTTAAACACTTTCCAGCACCTTCCTTCCTTTTCCCTGAATCAGCAACTTCCTAACTGTGGGAAATGAAACATCAGCCCCTTCGGTTTCCTTTTTGCTTGATAAAAACCACAGAGCACGAAACACTGGAATCCAAAACTGCATACTCTGTCACCAACATCATCACATCCACGTCCCATTCTGACAGTCACATCCCACTCTGAAGCACTCACATACACACACATATACTCAGGAGGTTTGAACTGTGGACGAGGATAGAAAAGCTAACATGTTCCTCAACAGAGATATGGGTAAGAGGGACACTGCAAAAACAATACATCATTGTGACGAATAAAATCTGGGATGCAAACAGAAGACCACTGAATTCCCCACTATTGGGTACATCCATCTTGTCCGACACCAGACTTGCTTCATCATCTCGCCACCCCTGTGGGCTCTGTGTTGTGGTGACAGCAAAGACAGGGCAGAGCGCCATCCCGCAGCTTCATGCCAAGTGCTGTTACAGGAGCTTGCGCTGTCTCTTCTGGCCACCTATGCCAAGGAACGTTGCCTGGGTTTGATCCTTGGGTACAACTGCAATGACAGCAGATTAGATTTTTTCCTCAGTTTGCAAAATAAATTTGAAAAAAATATTTGAAGGCACAACAGGATATTTGAATATCCTACCCCTAACAAGTTGCGTGGTACGTAGCCCTCTTTGTCATTAAGTTTGGCCCACCACCACTCTGTCTCACTGTCATCCCTACGGCTCATGATGGTAAGAGCATCGCCCTCACGGAAGGACAGCTCATCTCCACTCTGAGCTTCATAGTCCCACAGGGCATATACCGTCCCTTTATTCATTACGCCCAGTTTCTCCTGCACACCTGGAAGGGAAACAAAGAGGCTTTCAAAATCATTAACAGCCACAATTCTCGAAACACGACCTTAACAATAAAAACAACAACACTAGTAATTGCTATTGATGTTACCATATAGAAACTGAGAGCACTGGACATAACCCTCCTCCATCTCTTCGCACTTGTCTGCTGCCGTCTCCACGTCACTGATAGTAGTGGCAAAAATTGCAGCTCCAGATTCCACCAGCAACTTGCAAAGATGAACATTATTGCATGAAGCTGCACAGTGCAGGGGTGTCCTGATCACAAGCGAGAAAGAGTTAGCAACTGCAAACATCACTTGAAGAAGAATTGGTGTTTGTATATAAAATGGGACAATCAGACAAATTTGGTAGTCCTCACCATCCATCACTATCTGCTGCATTGACATTGACCCCAAAGTCCAGCAGGAATTTCACAATATGGTGGTGACCTGCACATACTGCATTATGGAGAGGCGTGATACCTTCATCATTTGGAGTGCTAGGATTTTCCACCTGAGGATGGAGACACAAGTTGAGAACCTCCTACTGAGTCCAATAAGTGTAAAGGGAGTATGGCAGCTGAATTGTACCTCATAAATAATCCTTTGCACCAAATCAAACTCGCCCTCCAAAGATGCATCCAAAAGCAGTGCAAGAGGATTGAACTTGACCCTCAAGCCATGACCTGTCCTCTCAGAGCCGGGCTTCTTCAAGTTGGTGCGCTTAATCTGGAATGTGAAAAAGCCTATTAGTATTCATATTTTGAAGAAATAATTAAACAATGAATACATTCCTATGCAGAGATAAGCAAACAGCACTGTCTAGATCAGGGGTGCCCAACCCTGTTCCTGGAGATCAACCTTCCTGCAGAGTTTGGTTCCAACCCTATTCAAACACACCTGTCTGTAATTATCAAGTGCTCCTTCAGATCCTAATTAGCTGGGTCAGGTGTGTTTGGTCAGGGTTGGAGCTAAACTCTGCAGCAAAGTCGATCTCCAGGACCAGGGTTGAGCACCCCTGGTCTAGATCATGGGTTCTCAACTCTGGCCTGTGACATCCATTTTCCTGCGGAGTTTAGCTCCAACCTTGAACTCGAACTCACATGCCTGTAACTTTCTAGTGATCCTAAAGACCTTAAAGAACTTGTTCAGGTGTGTTTGATTAGGGTTGGAGCTGAACTCTGTAGGAAAAGGGATCTTGCGGGCCAGAGTTGAGAATCCCTGGTCTAGATCTTGGGTTCTCAACTCTGGCCCTTGAGGTCCACTTTCTTGAGTTTAGCTCTAATCAAACACTCCTGAACAAGCTAATCAAGGTATTCAGGATCAGTAGAAAGTTCCAGGCAAGTGAGATTGATCAAGTTTGGTGCTAAACTCTGCAGGAAACTGGATTTCGAGGGCCAGAGTTGAGAACCCCTGGTCTAGATGGCAAACCAGTTCTTCAATCAAGGTTAGGGTTGCCGCAGGTCTCTTTATATGAATTTTGCTTGTAAATCTCACAAGACTTAAAATAAGGAGTTACATATAGACATAACCCTAGCTAACAAGCCAGTGCCAACTCACCGTAGATACACCAGGAGGTGTGCCTGGGTGTGCTGTGGTATCCTGCTCTGCAGGGGAATGAGGTTCTGGTACTGGGCTGGGTTGTGTGTCTGTAACATTTGTGTGGTTGTTGTTATGATTGTCCTCGTGGGTGTCCTTAATAGAATGGTCTGAAGCATCAGCAGACTGGGCACCTGCTGAGTCACTAGATAGATGTGTCAGCTGGTTCTCGTTATCATCAGCTGTAGGCGACACAGAAGAGGTGGGAGGAGGGACTGGAAGTTCTGGTTCTGCCAAAGGTTCAACTAAGATGCTTGACTCCATCAGGTTCCCATTGGCAGTATCCACATCACCCAGGGTTGTGGCTATGTAGTTCAGAGGACTGTCAGGCTGGTAGAAGGGTGTACCCCCCACTCCACTCTCAATGCCCCCTGCAAGGGTGTTGAAGCGCTGATAAAGAAGCTTCTGGATGTTAGGTCCACTGGGTCCTTCTGGTTCTGTGATGGAGCTTCGCTTCTTTAAAGGTCGGGGAGCATTGGCTAATTTCCTTCGCAGCACCTCCAGGTCAATGTCACTTTGGTAACGGAGAGGGGAGTGGGCCACAGGGGTCAGTTTAGTAGGACTGAGAGGGCGAGGGATGTTCTCCACACTGGGTGGAGGTAAGGGAGTGCTTTCTTGGACGGCCTCTCTGTCGACCTCATCTGTGGAGGACTGCTGGTAGAGTGGAACTGGAGAAGGAGAGGTTGAGCCTGGTAGGACTGGTTTCCCATATACTGGAGGCCAATGAAGAAAAGGAAAATTTAAAAGAAGGAACATACATAATCAAAGCTACCAATGCAACAACTTCTTACCTGCTTTAACTGCAGCTCTGCTACTGCTGGAGTAGCTTTTGGCTGTAGGTTGCTGCAGGTACATATTGTAGATTGAGCTGGAGTTCATAGTGGCAGGACCTTTCCTTGGAGACTGGGGCCGGGACCCCCTGTCCGGAATGAAGGGACGTACTGCCACAGCAAGTGGAGGCTCTGTCCTCTCACCCTGAGGGAACAGCGCTGACCCGGAGTGAGGTGTAGGACTGGGAGGCACTGTTATCCGCTGTTGGATCTGCTGTGAAGAGGAACCAGAGGCAGGGGGTGCTCTCTGCCAGCCTAAGGTGCCAGGAGCAGAGCGGGGCAAAGAGCTGGTGGCACAGACTGTGGAGTGATGGCCTGTACTGGGATAGGTTCCATAGATGGGTGGAGGCTGCTTAGACAATGCTGTTACTGTCCCTAACAGCTTAGGGGCTTCCTGTAAAGAGACAAAACCGCGAGTTAAGCATGAACAAGATTCAAAGATAACTTCCACAAGAACACTGAAGGATAATGTATAATCTCACCTTGTCTGAGGTACCCATCTTGCTGGTATGATCTTGACTTGTGTCCTTCCAATCTGGAGGTTTTAGAGGAACCCTATTACTGAAGGAGGGCCATATTGCATCATTTGCTGTAGGAAGCACATAAGTATGAGTTAGACGGAAAGAGACAGAGACCTATATGCGCTTTCTCCTGTCAGCCTCATTATGACAGACTGACCTGCTCAATGGGTCATTAAAGCAGGAGATGAGTCTCAAATGGGACTACACTAACATCTCTGACCCCAGGACACTTCTAATCAGGGGTTTCAGTTGAGTATATTTTTGTCCTGTCCTCTGCACAGATCCAGCTCTGTTTGGGTTAAATGGATTACTAAGCCTATGCCTCCAAGTCCACTGCTCTGCTTGTCAAAGCCGTGGGCGATGACGCATGTTTATCCCATTCGTCTGACAGACACCCATCAAACTCACTGGCAAGTTGACTGCCAAGTCCCACAAAGGAAAAATGCAGTGAGGCAAAGGATTAAACTATATAAAATATGGGGATTTCTTCTCTTTAAATAGGTCAAATTCTTCTATTTTTTAAATATGCTAAAGGCTTGATACAGTCTTTTGTTATGTATTCATAAGGCTAACCTAGCATCTTCATGACTACAAAAATAAACGTTGTTACATAATTGCTACTTTTTTCCACCAGTTCAGTTCAGGGTTTTAGGAGTCCTGTGGATCCAACTTCAGTGACTACTAGGATATGTTTAGTGTATTGCTATTTAAAGGATTAGTTCACTCCAGAACTAACATTTCATGATGATTTACTCAGACGTTCATGTCGGAAGCAATACAACCATGCAAAGAAAGTCAAAATAAGGTAAAACAACGATGTCGGACAATTTGTTGTTGGAGGAAAAAAAGAGTTTTTCACCCTACCCTACCTTTTTGAACCAGACGTGATCCAGAGTACACAAACAAAGGAATAACCATGCATTACCTTTCCAACATGATTGCGTAATGCATGAAATTGTAGATGCGCATCGCAGAGCTAATGCAAGACGAGCATTTGTGGTTAAAAAGTATATAAATTTTAATTATTTTTAGAAAATGACCAACTGTTTCACTAGATTAGACCCTTATTCCTTGGCTGGGATCATGTAGAGCCCTTTAAGCAGCATTGAAACTGCAATTTGGACCTTCAACCCATTGATCCCCATTGAACTTCACTATATAGAGAAAATCCTGAATGTTCTTTTTGACTGAAGAAAGAAAGACATGAACATCTTGGATGACATGGGGGTGAGTAAATTATCAGGAAATTTTAATTCAGGAGTGAACTAATCTCTTAAGATGAATAATGGGTGGAGCTTAAATTCCCATGTTATTCATTTGGTTTGTCAGTACCCATGAGGTAAGACATTATGTATAGGACTTACCTCATCTGCACTGACAAACTAAGTGTAGATTTGTTTATTTCAGTGTGTGTTAATAATTTATGATCAAATCAATTCACAGTGTCTTTATTTATTATTTAGCTACAGCTGAAAATTAAACATGCCTTTTAAACTGTTTTTAAATATCTTGTTAAGGCAAACCCAAGAAAATGTCTGTTTTGTAAATATAAGTCCAACCCAGTCCAAAGAAATTTCTTCTTGATATCATGCCTGAAAAACTCACTAGACGTACAGTCGGAGTCTGTGGGGGCCTCTGGCCCCTCTCTAGGCTCTGAGGATGGCACCAGAGGGTCCACTATGATGTCTAAGTCTGAGACCTTCCATGGGCCTGCAGGCATCCTCACCCTCTCTTCCTCTGTCCCGCCGCCCCCACATACATGACACACAAGCGTGACAAACGAATAGAGGGAGAAGAAGAAAAGGTGACAGACATGAGAAAATGGAAAAGCATGTTAGCGATAAAGGCTGGAAAAAACAAACAAAAAGATGTTTAGTGTGACATTAATGAGAATATCTGAATAAAGATATGTTTCAAATTGTGGTGCCCATTTTAGATGGAAAGGGATACTGCATACCATGACATATCAGGAAAATGAGAGAAGAAAGAAATCTGAACTAAGCTGAATGAATGATCGTACAGTAGTGGTGAGAAGGAAGATTCATTTTCAGAGCTGGCTTTCTGCTCTTGAGTGATAGATATACACAGCCTTCTAGAGCTTCAAGACAGTGATATGAAACATCTTTCATCATTTATGTAGTAGTATCTTCCTGAAGGGGGTCATGAACCTTGTAAACCCATTTGATGCTCATCATTTACCACAGAGAGCTTTTATGTGAAAGTTTCTGGGTGAGACTACCAGGAGTATATTCAACAATGCATTCTTTGGACAAATCTCCAGAATTCCGGTAGTTTTCTTACAGTCCTGGAAAGGAGCAAATGCAATAGTAAAATGTTGTCAAGGAATAGTATGAAAGACCAACCTGACTTGGAGCGAGCATGGTTGACTGTAGCAGAGGTGGAGAGAGACTGTGGCTTCAGGGGATCAGGCGGTAAACTGTAGCTTCCTTCCTGTCGCCCAGGCACCGGGACCTGGATGTAGGGACAGACTGCTGCCACTCGCCCAGAACTGCCTGGAGTGGGCTGAGGGGAAGGAGGACCACTCATTCGGCCAAGCTGTAGGGAAAAGGATTGGTTAATCAAACCCAATACACACTATATATATGGTTTAACCAATACTAGAGGATCTTTAAAGACAATAAACCAATGATTTACAATCCAGCTCAATGTAATATTACAGATCTGGAGCACTGACTGTACGTGGCAATTTAGTTACAGGCTGTTTCACTTGCCTCTGCTTTTTTCTTGTAGAGACGCTCTCTGAGGTCCCCAATACGCTTGTCCATCATGGTCACCTCCATGTTACGCTTGTTAAGCATATCTTTGTGTTGCTGTAGCTTGCTGTTCTGTTCCTGATTTAGCTTGTTCCGGATCTAAATGTTAATACAAACATACATGCGTCATACGCACTCACACAGAAATAACGATTTAGTTACTGGATTTGAATATTTTACCATCTCATCAAACGTCACGTTTATGCAACTAATATCTTTAGAGTCTAAAAACATGCTTGACAATCTGAATATTTTATGCAGTATCACTGTGGGGCGCAAAATGTACCACAAACAACTTCAGAGAGGATTGAGGAAAGAATAAACAAGTGTGGCAAAACAGGAAAGCGCATTAAAATCAAAGTCTTTCAAAAACTCACTGGGGAATGAAATAGTTTTTGATGATCAAACAGCGTTAATGGATTAAAAGAAAGTTTATTTCCTATTATGTTTCCCAACTGAGACCAATATATTTAAGATAAACCGAGTTAAATTTTCTTCCAAAAAGATTGTAGCTAGTTTTTGGTAATTAGAGTTGACTGCAATTGAACAAAACCAGCAAACAGCATCACCACCAACAAATTGAGTCAATCTCTCGTTGCAGAAAATGTCTACCTGCAGTTCCTGGTAGAGTTTGCGTAGTTCCAGTGCAGCATTGCTGGTCACCGGTCCCCCAAGAGGCTGCAGTCCATTGAGACGCCCCCGTCGCAGATCGTCTAGCTGCTGCGTGAGCTGGTCCACCTTCAGCATGGCTGACTGCAGCTCTGCCTGCTTTTCCTGGAACAGGCTGCTAACATGCTCAATTTCTGCAGCTGAAAGACACACATGAAGCATTCCGATTATAAAAATACTATCTTTGTGTGCGAATGGATGCACAGTTAGCGTCTGAATTTTTCGAGTGGGTGTGTTCGCGCAAGTGTGTGGGAGTGAGGTTTAGAGCAAACTGCTGTTTGGCCAGATGTCCACCTCCCAAGTCCACATGTCATAAGACAAATTCTATTTAGAGAGGAATGGTATTGTGATTGTTGTTTTTATCTCATGAATATCATGAGGGGGTGAAATCTGCTTTAGGCTCGTCCACACCCCTACAAGAACTCCCTGTTTTAAAATTCAGAGATGCTCCTACTGATTGATCCACTGCCAGGAACACAGAGGGAGTGGATGGCTAAAGCAACTGGAGCAAGGGATGAAATTCCACTGTGTGGTCTAACAATAGTAAAAACTGTCAGCTTCAGACCAAGTAGTTTGATATCTTTGGAGGAACTTTCTCGTGCACAGTTGCCTTGGAATGGTGATATAAACATATTACAGGGACAGTCCCCCTGGAAAATTTGTCTTGCTCAAGGGTAAATTGTGATGGCTTGTGATTCAATACTTGTGGGGTATGAATGAGCAACTTTCTGGTATGGAACTTAAAGTCGGCATTAACCAGAATTTGTCTGATTTTTGCTCCCTATTGTGACATATATCCAAGTGAAATGACCACTTGAAAACGTAGACTTGATTTTGTCCTTTCGGAACTTCGCTAAGACCCGCCATGGCACTCTAATGCCTCACATTATATTTCTTACGCAGTGAAAAAACCTCGTGTAGCAAAGAGGAAACTGACAACGCGCCGACAGACAAGACAGAGCAGGTTACGTTTGCCATTAAACAAAGTCTCAGCTTTCAAATGTTGTCATTTTTTAAAATCTTTAAACAATAAATACGTTTTGTGGCGCTTTAATGTGTCGTGACACATGTGAACCGATAACCTCTTCCTCCTTACTAGTTATAGCATGAAATAAACATGAATGAACATCAGCAGGTGTCTTGTTTTAACCGGTGGTGGTTGAAGGACATCAATACACATCATTTTTTCAAGTTCAAGTCCACCGACGTTAATCTACTCTCCTGTCTGGTTTGTCTGTCGGACAAAATGGCAGATTCACCGCTATGATTAGTCAGATCACCTGTCAATCAAACTCTTGGCAAAGGGTGAATTGATGATCAAACTGCTGCGATCATCAAGTGATTGACAAGTTGTTGGATGGGAGAGGTTCAAAATTGTTTGTCAATTGGACAAACTTTTTGCCAAACCCTCGTGCCGATATATACTTGTAATCCGAGAAGGAATGTCTTCACGAGAGGAAAAGGACATTCAATTTTGATTTCATGTTGACTTTAACCACTATGCCACACCACCGTAAAAACACAGTCTTTGATTAAAGATATATTAGATACTTAAAGTAGAAGTTCACTTATTTCAAGAACAAAAATTTACAGATAATTTACTCACGCCCTTGTCATCCAAGATGCTCATGTCTTTCGTTCTTCAGTCGAGAAGAAATTAAGTTTCTTGAGGAAAAAAATCTGGAATTATCTTGATATAGTGGACTTCTATGGTGCCCCCAAGTTTGAACTTCCAAAATGTAGTTTAAATGCAGCTTCAAAGGGCTCTAAACGATCCCAGCCAAGGAAGAAGGGTCTTATCTAGCAAAACAATCAGTCATTTTCAAAACAAATTAACACTTTATATACTTTTTAACCTTAAATGCTCGTCTTGTCTAAGTCTGCTTGAACTCTGTTTTTTCCAGGTCAATACAGTCAATTTAGTTAGGGTATGTTGAAAAACTTCCCAAATTCAAAATCATCCTACATCACTGCAGAAGTACCGACCCAGTGTTTACAAAGTGAACATGCAAAGAAGATCAAACACCCTTTACAAAAAAAGGTAAAACAGTGTTGTAGGACGATTTTGACGTTGAAGAAGAAAACGATATGGGAGTTTTTCGACATACCCTGTATTGACCTGGATTACATCGTAGAGACGAGACAAGACGAGCATTTGAGGTTAAAAAGTATATAAATTGTCAATTTGTTTCGAAAATTCTTTTCGCTAGATAAGACCCTTCTTCCTCGGCTGGGATCGTTTAGAGCCATGTGAGGCTGCATTTTGGAAGTTTAAACTTTGGGGCACCATTGAATCCACTATACGGAGAACATTCCTGAAATGTTTTCCTCAAGAAACATAATTTTTTGTCGACTGAAGAAAGAAAGACATGAACATCTTGCATGACAAGGGTGTAGTAAATTATCTGTTAATTTTTGTTCTGGAAGTGAACTTCTCCTTTAAGTAAAAACAGATATTGTACTTGGTATTATTGTTGGTCATCCAAATAAATAAACATCATATACCATTTCAAAGTTTTGAGAGAACATATAGTTAAATCCATTTATAATGCAAGTGATCTCTAAAGCATTTTGAAGTCATTATCTTGGCTGTACATACACAGGTTGCCGTTGATGAGTTTGCTGTAGTCCACTTGGCCCCTCATGGCACGGACCTTCTTGAGTTTGGCTTCTTGACTTTCCACTCTTTCCCTCAACCTCTGGAGCTTCTCACTCTCAGACACAGACTGGCCCTGACGTGGGTCCTGCTGCTTCAAATATCGCAATCGTTGCTCCTAAACACAAGGAGGAGAGGAAACGGGAGCAGAGGACAGGAGAGGGTAACAGTCAATTTCAAAATGGGAGGGAACATGCTCAACAGATCATCAAAACAAACACGATCAACAAAAGCCCTTTCACACACCTCGCAACGCACAGTGGAGAGCTGTGAGAGAACAGGATGGAAACAATAAGGAAGGACGAGGTAAGATGGTAAAATAGAGAGAGGAAAGATAGAGACAGGAAATAAAAGAACATCAATTTCAGAGGCATTACAGAAAATGAAGACGAAGGTTTAATGTTAGCAGAGAATATTACATGTGTCTTACGCAAATAATACTGTAATTACTCCAACTGTGTGAAAGTTATTGGGTTTTTGTAATATAACACACCCAAAATGTGAATGTATGATGAATGAGACTAAAATAGAAAGTGGAGGGAAACACAGGCGTTCGTGCTGACTAGCACTTTCAGATCTGCTTCAGAATGAGCAAATACAAAGCCAGGCCTAACAGTCCCAGGGTGTTGACTCGACACAATCCAGTGTTAAATGAACAGACAAACTAACAAAGCATGTTTTTAACTGCAGAGCTACAATGTTTACATCTATGTAGAACATGCATACAGTTTTTTCATATTCCCTTTTTTCACTGTACACAACAGTCATCTATCCACATACAAAAAACCAACATAAAACCAACAATAAAAATAGCATTTCAACACCTCTACCTGAAAAGTTTTAAACAGACATGCATCTTTTACCTTACAACAACAGCTGAGTTGAAGACCTCTTGATAAACGTTCATGAAATACACAGTCGCATATACTTCAAAGATCATTCCTAGGCCCTGTGTTGCTTGTCATTCTGGATTCTTCCCGGGAACTAACTATACCTTCATGAACACACATGCATGAACACACAATCTCCAGTGGTCTTGACGTCCTCCCTCTTCCTGACAGCTGCAGTTCACTGCTGATCTAATTTCCTATGTGAATGGAGTCTCTTTCCTGTTGTTGTTTAAGGAAAAGAACTTTGCGTCCAGGCAACACGTACAGTTCCCCTTACCGTTGACCTAAGTGTGATACTCAACTATCACATACTGACCTCAAGACAATATCTCAGTCACAAAGACAAAGTATCTCACAATATCAAACAAGCTGAATAACCGGTCTTGAGTGCATCTTCACATTTAAAAATGCAAATCATTTAAAAGGCTTAAAAAAAATTCCTGACATGCCCTATGGAACCAGGCCAGTATAATTAATCAAACATGACAGTTCATGCACTCCAGATGATATGACCATATGTTCATGTACAGTATGCCCCTTGTGCATGTGTGTACACCTGTTTATGCCAGACCACAAGGGTCTTCATTTTAAAGTCAGCAGACCAGCAGAGCAACATTCGAAAACAGATTTGAACAGATTTGAAAATGAAAGATGCATATCTTAGCCTAAATTGGAATTTGCCAGTTTCTTCTTAATTTAACAGTTCAGACGTAAGAAGAGGATAAAGATCTGACGATATATATGAATAAATAAAGAGATATGAGGATTCATGCAGTGGCGCCTACCTTTGCTATCAGCATCTGCTGCTGAGCTTCGATCTGCTGCTGCTGTCGCATTGCCATCTCCTGCAGCTCTGACAGCGTTAACTCCACACGTGGATTCCCCACCTACACACACAAAGTATTATAGCTTTGCACACCAACAGGCTACACTTCATTTCTTCAAACAAATAAATGAACATAAAATGAGAACAGCCATCGTTAAATGGTGATAAAGGTAGTATTAAATTAGTAGTCAACAGACTGTATATAGACAATGCCGACAATATACTGTATGCAATGTAAATTAGCGAAGACAAATATTAGAAGATATAAATCAGGCCAAATTTTGGCCGCTTAATTGTTGTTACATTGGTTTATCATTGGATCATATCAAATTCAATCTATTTCATGTTAATTTTCAAGCAGACGATATTCAAAACAGCTGTTTTTTTTAAATACGTACATTTTATACTGGTTATACTAGTACTGTATGACTCCATCCTAGACAAGCTAAGCAGGTTCACCCAGTGGTGAACTTCTTAAAAGATCATATGTTAGGTTTTTTTGCATCTTCATACAAGACCAACAGACCACCATTGTCTATTTAAAACTAGTTAAGACCAGGTTGGAATTGAAACTGGTCCAAGCTGTGGCTGTGGCTTTGGGTGAAATAAACATCTGCAGTAAACAACCATTCAACAGGTACAAACAAAAAGCCTCATCTAGAAATCAACACAGAATCACGTGGAAATGCCTAGAGAGAGCGAACAGGATGCGTATAGTTACGCAATGTCCTCCAATTGTATGAAGACACCTATACACTCTATAACATTCACTCATATAAGCAGATACATACACACGACGCAAGTAAAAACAACCTGTGTATCCGAATATTCCTGAATTTCGTAAACAAATCTCAGATTGTTTTTCTGTGTGACACGTCAGTATGGCACACATTCAAAATAACTGAATCATTGGTTTCTCTCAATTCCCATAACTGGCTCACTGCACACGTGTTATACTTATAATGACTAAACCACATCTGACAGGCCCTAGTGAGTCAGAACGCTGCGAAAACCTCATTTTCATTCGAAGGGTACATTTATCTAAATGATCTCATTGAGGCATCACTGAGATTTTATACGAAAAGTCAATGTGGCAAGTCCATGTTAAAATTGGGGTTGGCCAGTTAAGATGGAATCGGCACTAGATATCCTCTGAGAGGTCTCTGTGCTGTCAGATAAAGCAGAAACTCGAAAGAATTGTTCTAGTCAATATAACCGCAATGAGGTCTATAATAACTGGAAAAAGCTTTCTGTTGATATTCTCATTTTATCCTAATGGCTGTTGACTGACAGACTAATGCAGGATGCTGTTGAAGTCAGTTATGAAATCAGATATTTTTGCTCATGGGTGCTCAGTTTTGCCAGCAATGAATTAAATGAATACGTGTTTTGACCATTTATGTACACAATAATGGCATTTTGGGGTCCTGAAAATGCAAACTTCTAAAAACAGATTTCAAAATGCAAATTGCAAGTATATGCACAGACACGTAGTGTTTCTTTACAATGTGGCATCGCCAACTACTGGACTGGCAAGTATAATACAGTGTTTTTAGAAGTTGTGGCCGTTCATGTACACAACAATGGCATTTTGGGGTCCTGAAAATGCAAACTTGCGAAAACAGGTTTCAAAGTGCAAGTTACAGATATATGCACTGCGGGATAGTGTTTCTTTACAAAGTGACATCGCCGACTACTGGACTGGCCTGCATAATACAGCATTTTTAGAAGTTTTGGCCATTCATTTACACAACAATGGCAATTTGGGGCCCTGAAAATGCAAACTTGTGGAAACAGGTTTCAAAGTGCAAATTGCAGGTATATGTGCAGACGCGTAGTGTTTCTTTATAAAGTGACATCGCTATCTACTGGACTGGAATGCATAATATAGCATTTTTAGAGCTTCAGTCATTTGTTTACACAGCAACAACATTTTGTTTTCCTGAAAATGCAAACTTGTGAAAACAGGTTTCAAAGTGCAAGTTACAGGTATATGCACAGGCTCTTCGTGTTTCTTTATAATGTAACTAATGCAGCTACTGGACTGGCATGCAAAATACAGCGTTTTTAGTAGTTTTGGCCATTTATTTACACAAAAATGGTGTTTGGGGGTCCTGAAAATGCAAACTTGTGAAAACAGGTTTCAAAGTGCAAGTTACAGGTATATGCACAGCGGCATGTTTCTTTACAAAGTGACATCACCAACTACTGGACTGGCGTACAAAATACAGCGTGTTTAGAATTTTGGGCATCTGTTTACACAGTAACAACATTTTGGGTCCTGAAAATGCAAATTTGTTAAAACGGGTTACAAAGTTATGCGCATGTGACATTGCCAACTACTGGATTGGTATGCATAATACAGCATAATTTTTAGAAGATTCGGCCATTCATTTACATAACAATGGCATTTTGGGGTCCTGAAAATGCAAATCTGTGAAAACAGGTTTCAAAGTGAAAATATGCACAGGCATATGCACAGGCATGTAGTGGTTTTTGCACTGTGACATCTTCAACTACTGGACTGGAATGCATAATAGAACATTTTGGCCGTTCATTTACTCAACAATGACATTTTGGGGTCCTGAAAATGCAAACTTGTAAAAACAGGTTTCAAAGTTAGAGGTATATGCGCCAGTGCATAGTATTTCTTTACAAAGTGTCATCACCATCTACTCTACTGGCATGCATAATAGAGCATTTTCAGAAGTTTTGGCAGTTCATTTACACAACAATGGTGTTTTGAGGTCCTGAAAATGCAAACTTGTGAAAACAGGTTTCAAAGTCCAAGTTACAGGTATATGCGCATGTGACATCGCCATCTACTGGACATGTTTAGAAGATTTGGCCATTCTTTAAACAACAATGCCATTTTGGCGTCCTTAAAATGTAAACTTGTGAAAATAGGTTACAAAGTGCAAGTTAGAGGTATATGCACCAGCGCATAGTGTTTTTTTACAAAGTGTTATCACCATCTACTCTACTGGCATGCATAATAGAGCATTTTTAGAAGTTTTGGCTGTTCATTTACTCAACAATGGCGTTTTGGGGTCCTAAAAATGCAAAGTTGTGAAAACAGGTTTCAAAGTAAAAATGACAGGTATATGCGCAGGCATGTAGTGTTTCTTTACAACGTGAGATCACCATCTACTGGACTGGCATACATAATACAGTTTTTTAGTCGTTTACTGGATCCATGTGAACTAGGAACATCATCGTAAGCAAAGCCTTAGATAGTTGTATTGTAAATATTTAAAATGATCATATAATTGATTTCAAGCAATTTACTGTCAATACAGATGCTGCATTCAACATGTTTTTTCACCGACAGGTATCCAAATTGGAAACTCTGGGCTTAAAGAAAGTTTAGAGTTTCACGTTAATAATGACTTTGTGGTGGTGTTCATGTGTGTTAAACTCACAAGTATAATCTTTCTGACATGACTTGAACACATCATACGGAAATCCTGGGAAAGCGCTACTGGGAAGGAAGCACTTAGCAAAGTGTCAGACAACACATGTCAGCCAACAATGTGTCATACATTATTTGTCTCCATTCATACATTACAGATAATTTACCATCAATAAAATCTCAATTTTACATGGGAAAATCTCAATTCTTTCAGGGAGTGCCATTCTTAGTAACCTTGGATGTTCACTCTGTGGAAGGATTCACCTAAAATGTGGCTCTAGCCACAGAAAATGAGGTCACCCCCAGGGCCGTTCTGGTGTTGGTGAGCACCTGGTGGCTCTGAGGGAACAGGCCCTTTTCAGAATGAGATCACACACAAAGTATTAAAAACACTCACCCATAGCATTACGAACCCACATGGTATAAAATGTGAGGAATGTTTTGAATATCTTAAAGCAGAATGAGTGAATTTGTGACTAAAGCATGCAGAATTATATTTCTTTACATTTATAGCCAATAGTGCCTACAGTGTTATTTACAGGAGACATAATTCTCTTTACCTCCCTTCTTTTCACCCTTTTTTCACATATGACATAGTCCATTAGGTCATTGCCTGCCCGCAGCCACTGCTATTCATATCTTGTCTGACAAATGAGCCGTAATTAGAGTACTTTTAGTTCTTCCTGTCACAAGAACAGTTCTCACAAATGCACTTTTTGAGGTTTGACATGGCAGCTACTGAAAAAAAATGTCAGTTTGCACCCAAATTTAATTCATCACACTTATTGTATCACAATTTTATAGAAAGGAGAACCTGCTTGATTCTCGAACACCTGCAAATGGATAGCTGACAAATAACATGTAGGGGAGAGAAAGATAATACGTTTTAGATTAAAAACTGAGCACAGTTTCTATCACATTACCATATACTCAGAGCCATATATTCTAAAGCTGTATTTGATTAAGAAAAGTGCTATAGATTTTATTTGAAAAAAAAAAAATTCTGTGACGAGTAACATGATTTAACGTCAAAGCAAATTTATCCAAGACTTATGTTTTATCCAATATTAGTGTACTTTCAATATAAAACATGCAATCTATAGCCCACAAATTACTAAATTAAAGCATTTTCCCCAGAATGCCAGCTGTAGGGTAATCATTAGTCAACTAATAGTGATAATCACCTCTGGTATTATAGATTAGCTACAGTTGAAAAAATAATGACAGTGGTGTCATCATGAATTTTCAAACCATTTTAAGTGTTGTGACTAGTCACAAGTTTTTTTTATTTATTTTATTTTCACCTTTTTGGAGCTTACATAAATGGTTAAAAGAATAAAAACCAACACAGCCTGTCCACTGAGATCACAAAAACTCCATGAATAATAATAATTATACCCATAAAAATGTTTAATGTAACTGCAGATGAACTACAGCGTTAGCCACAATCCCTGTTTGAAATGTCATGTCAACTGACAACATCCATACAGCTGTGATCTCTCAGCTCATATAACTAGACAACAAAGTAACCTGACCCAGCACTTGACACTTATCACAACTGGTCAATCCTTATCCTATTGATCAACAACAGCCTGAAAATTGGAGTAAACCGGTTCTGAGCTTCACAAATCAATGCAACACAGACCAACGCCAAAGGATCCACTTAAAACACGAAAGCTACAATTACCTGGTGAGAGTCCCAGGTTATCCTGCATGATCGGACCTTAATTTTGCTGCATTGTCCTTCAGCTGTGAATTCCTGCACTGTCTCGACGTGGTTCCACTCCATTTCTAACAGTCAGGTGCGCGTTTTCGCGTCTCTTATGAGAAAAGCATCGGCACTGTGTGGACGGATGCAGTGCAGCTGTAGTATCTGCGGTGCTGTGCTCGTTACGAGACCCCAGAGTCACACACACAGCCGCAATACCCTCTCCAAAAAGCAGGAGTGAAGTCATCCAGCACATTAGCGATGAGTCAGGCTGTCAACCCCACTCCGCACGACCGACTTTGCGTGTTTTTGTTTACTATACATAGTTCCAGTCTCGTGACTCTAATGAGTAATTACAGTACATTAAACACTAAAATGTTGAAAAGAAACGCGTGACCTTTGTAAAATGTTAACGTGAATGTGTGATGATGGAGACTGCGTAAGTTTTTTCCCCCCTCAGGCTCAGTTTTGACGTGCAAGCACTTCTCTCCCTCGTAATGTGTGTGCGCGTTTCTCCTGCCCGGAGAGTAGACTGCAGTAGTGATGTCCGATTCCTGAACGAATCATTCGTTGGAGTCGAATCTTTTTAAAGAGTCGGATAAACAGGTTCTAAAAAATGATTCAAGTTCAGTGCAAATGATTAATTTAAGAGTCAGAATAAATCATTCCCAGTTGTGAATAGTTAACGAGTCAGAAAAAAGGCTTGATAATTAAACATGATCGCTTTCATATGGGTTCGGTTCAGTGGCGTCACTCTGTGTATTACTTACAGAGAAATACCTCATTAATTTGTCAATAGGATTGATGTATACTGAATTTAAAATAATTTTCTAATAAATAATATGTAAGCAAACAAGTCGTGTATTTTCTATCAGCTGTTTAAAATCAGAACTACCGATGCCAGATTCACAAATGAATCACTCTTTTGATACAAACAAAAATGATTCGGTCAGTTTGAAATGTAAAGGGAAATATAAAGTGAGGTTTATACATAATCTGAAAGCTGAATAAAAAAGCTTTACATTAATGTATGATTTGTTAAATTAGTTTCAGGCGAGATACGAAAATCTGGAATCTGAGGGTGTAAAAAAAATCAAAATATTGAGAAATCCTCTAAAGTTGTCCAAATGAAGTTCTTACTAATTAAAAACTAAGTTTTGATATATTTACGGTAGGAAATTTACTAAATATCTTCATGGAACATGATCTTTATTTAATATCCTAATGATTTTTGGCATAAAAGTAAAATCGACCGTTTTGACACTGGTTTTGTGGTCCAGGGTCACATTTTATAAAACAGAAAGCAGAAAAGAGATGTGAAGATGGAGATTTACTTACAATCCATTGTAGAAAACAAAACTTAGAAATGTTTTCTATCGTTTGCCAACGACGAGCAGCTTGTGGACGACTCTGTGACCCAGGTAAAGACAGTTATATCCATTTAAACCAAAATAGTATTTCTAAAAGAGTATTAAAACATAAAAACAACCCCTGGAACGAGTTCTTCGATTTGGCATCTTGAAGGAGAATTCCGATTCATTTCAGCGAATCGTTTTGCTTAAATGGTTCGTTTCAGTCTGTAACCGAGGAAAAAAACAATGCTGTTTATGATTTCAGCGTGACATGTGTTTAAACTTTCTACGCCCAAAGAATTAAAGGGAATTTACAACAACAAAGCGAATCGGTTCAAATGAACCGGTTCAAAAATGACTCGTTCGCGAATCGGACATCACTACAGCACGCACACACAGACCCCTCCTCTCCCGGGAGCGCCGCTGTCAGACTGCCCGTGCTGCGCCACAGCTGCCCCGCACTCACTTACTCCCAGATGCGTGACAGTCTCCAGAGAATCTGCCATTTATGTTTGCAGCGCTGCGACACAACTTTACAGCATGCATGTGCTTTCAAATGCACCATGCATTACAGTGCACAAGAGAAGGCTGATGAAAGTGATGTTTAACAATGACAATTTCATTTAGAGAAAGGACCATGGTGTATTGATTATGCCATGGCACCATGTTACTCCCCTAAAGAAGTTTACTACTTAACCTCAAATAATACCATGGTATGCATGAAAGTAAAAAAGTCAATGACCATTATATATTGTCAGTTGCCATTATATATTAAAATTCTGTCAGATCTTTATAAGTAAGGAGTTAAAATGCACAATTTTAAATGCATGTCTTTCGGCAAGATGTGATGCTTATGTGGGCTAATCCATATTAGTATTCCAACAGCGATGAGCAATTGAACAAGACCGTTTTTGTGCCAGTTGGATGAGGTATCTTGCACAGAAATGGGCACAGTCAATAAGTGCTATAATAACGCTGAGCCAGCCATTTAGCTCCCTCTGCATTTTAATAGCTCCTCGTACTGACCACGGTCACTCATGACTGACCTTCATATGTCCATACGCTGAAAAACACAGCCAGTGCCACAGGGCAAAATCTGTGCTCTCAACTTCAGCGTACACACTGAACAATATGCATCAAACAGGCATGTGCTTTAGAGCAATGATTTGGTTCTGTGAAAAAAGAAACGTTCAGAGGCGAACAACTGGATCAGTAAATCGCAATCTGTAAACTGCAAGTGCATAATCACCAACGAACAAAGCATTTAGACACAGATTTCAGCAGTGGGACAGTTAGGGGCAATTAATGCACTGTGAATTGCTTTAAATAAAAGCTTAAATCAGTGGTTATCAACTGGCGGGTCATAACAAAAAAAAAATAACTGAAATTGATATTATTGATAAGGTCCAGGGTTATTTCTAAAACTAAAATAAACCACTTGAAATAAAAGAAACATTATCTGAAATAAAAGAAAATATTAAAAATATATATTTTAAATTATTTTAATAATTTTAATTTCATTATTTCCATTCATTTAGTTTAACTTATAGTACTAAAATAACTAATAATGAAATAGAATGAATAATGTAAAAAAAACGATAAATAAAATGTACAAAAATACAATAAAACACTTTGAACTTTAAAATGAAAACATAAAATGTAAACATAAAAACTAATTCAAAATTTTAATACATATACATGTAATACATTTAATACATGTTTTAATGTCTCTTTTGCTCACCAAGCCTGCATTTATTTGATCCGAAGTACAGCAAAAACAATATATAATTATACAAATATTTTTACTATTTAAAATATTATTATTTGCTACTCAAAAAACATTTATTATTATCATTATTATGTTGAAAATGGCTGAGTAGAATTTTTTTCAGGTTTCAGAAGAACTATATATATATATATATATATATATATATTATTATTATTATTATTATTTCAGAAAAAAAAATCTATTAAATGTATTGAATCTATTCAAAGAACACTGAAAAGTACAATTTGAAATATTGTTAATGATAATAATAATAATAATAATAATATTAATAATAATAAATGTTTCTTGAACAGCAAATCAGCATATTAAATTACATTTTAAAATATTTTCAAATAGAACACAGTATTTTTAAATAGTAAAAATATTTCAAAATTTTACTGTTTTTCCTGTACTTTGGATCAGAAGAGACTTCTTTAAAAAAACATTAAAAATATTGTAGTGTAAAACAATTTAAATATTTGATTTTAAGGCCGTTTTTGTTTAAAATGACAACTTTGGTTCTGATTTTGGTCACAACACGTTGTCTAATCTAACGGAAAACCAGCTAAGAATCACTTTATTTCATGACAAGTGCTAAATGATAATTAAAAGAATTCACAGTGCTGTCTTCAAATGCGATGACACTTTAATTCACAGCATTTGTTTTCTTTTCCTGCTGCATTTAGGCAGAAACACATTGCTCTTTCATGACTATGCAAAGCACCCTCAGGGACAACGTGCACAGATCTTTGGGAACTTTCAAGAGCTAAGCATTCATCTCTACGGACGAAGCATTTGCATTCTTGGAGAACTTCTAATCGCATTTTACGGTGAATTTTGATTATCTAATAAAGTTTTATCTGCCGGGTGCAGGAGGAGCAGTGCGACCGAAATGGTAACTCTATAAGCATCATCACAGGGAATGTTACAGGAGCATCTAGAGGCAGAAAAAGAGGCAGTGAAGGTCAATGATAGTGATATCAGAGTGGGACAAGGTCAGTGAGCTCAGAGACAAAGCTGCCAGGCGGACCAGGCCTGAAAACCAACAATGTGCCTGATGAAAGATCTCTTTATGCTCTTAGATAGCCAGACTTTTAACTAACAGCATAAAAGTCTGGTCCAGATTGCAGCTTATTCTGGCCAAGAATCACCCACTTAGTCTGACTTAAAGTGAAGACGCCAACCACAGTTTCTTTTGATTTTACATGCCACTCAAGGATGGGTTTACCTGAAACTAAATAGCATTAAATTCATTTTAATAATGCTGTGGTAAATAATGGTCTCAGCAAAAGTCTGTATAGATTTATATCTGATCAAAATAAAATCTAATTCTTTGCCTCAAAACAAACTCTGGATGCATAAAACAAGTACTTACTGTATTTTTATTTATTGTGCAATATATATCAGATAATTTAAACATATCATTTAAAGGATCATTTTTAACCATTTTTTTTAACTTTTTTTAATTGCTATAAACAAAAAAATGCACCAGTTTGTACAAAAATATTAAGCAGCACAACTGTTTTTGACATTGATAATAATAATAAAAAAAATATTTGTCATGGCTGCTAAACAATTACTTAACCCATCACAGAAATTAATTACATTTTAGAATACACTGCTGTTCAAAAGTTTGAGGTTTTTAATTAAGTTTTTGATTAAGTTTTTTTAAAGGCATCTCTTATGCTCATCAAGGCTGTGTTTATTTGAGTAAAAATACAGAAAAAAGAGTAATATTGTGAAATATTATTGCAATTTAAAATTAAAGTTTTCTTTTTTAATATACTTTAAAATAGAATTTATTTCTGTGATGCAAAGCTGAATTTTCAGCATCGTTGCTCCAGTCTTCAGTGGATCCTTCAGATCACATGATCCTTCAGAAATCATTCTGACATTCTGATTTATTATCAATGTTGGAAACAGCTGTGCTGCTTTAATTTTTTTTTTTTTCAATTTTTTTTTCAATTTTACTAAAAAGCTAAAAAGAATAGCATTTATTCAAAATATAAATATTTTCTAACAATGTAACTCAATAAAAAAAAAAAAAAAAAAAAAAAAACAATTTGTTGAGTCAACTTAAAATAATGACTATTGCTGACTTAAAATTTTAAACTTTTCAACTTGAAATGTTAAGATGTACTAAGTGACAACTTAGATATTCGAGTTGACTAAATTAAAAGCTGTGTTTGTTACCCGGCTGCATTAAAATCGTTTGAGTTGAATCAACTCAAATATCTAAATTGTCACTTAGTAAAACTTAACATTTCAAGTTGACTAAACTTTTTTTTTTGAGTTGACTGAATTTAAAATTTCAAGGCAGCAGGGTAACAAATTATTTTGTTAACTCACCAAATTCTTTTTTAAAGTCTTTACTATCACTTTTTAGCAATTTAACACAGTCTTGCTAAATAAAAGTATTCGTTTCTTTCAAAGAAAGAAAAAAAATCACTGACCCCTAACTTTAAATGGTAGTGTATATTGTTACAAAAGATTTAAGATTAAATACATGCTTTTGTTTTTAACATTTCATTCATTAAAGAATCCTGAAAAAAGTATCACAGGTTTTAAAAAAATAATAATAATATTAGAATGATTTCTGAAGGATAATGTGACACTGAAGACTGGAGTAATGATGCTAAAAATTTAGCTTTGCATCACAGGAATAAATTATATTTTTAAGTATATTAAAATAGAAAATCACTATTTTAAATTGAAATAATATTTCACAATATTACAGTTTTTTTCTGTATTTTTAATCAAATAAACGCAGCCTTGATGAGCAGAAAATACGTCTTTAAAAACATTAAAAATCTTACTGATCCCAAACTTTTGAATGGCAACTCATATTTTAAATTGTAATAATATAACAATATCACTGTTTTTACTGTATACATGGTCAAATTAATGAAGCCTTTAAAAATAATAATAAATGAAACCAAATCTAAACTTTTGATCTATCTGAGCTCTTTAAAAATAGACGCAGATGGGCAAACAACATATGCTGACACGTGGACATTCAATTAAACCATCCTGAATCAACTCTGATGAATTCTGACCCTGAGAGAAACACTAAAGATAATACATGACTGTCAAATGTACAATGTACACGGTCATTCTCAGCTGCTTGGCATGTAGCTAATATTTTGCCTTCTGGCCCTTTGACCTGGTTTAAAGTGGAGCACACTTGCAGACTCGCATATTACGCTGACAGTTTTAGAGTAAGAGTATACAATCAGGCCAGCGCAGAAGTTCAGAACTCCTGAAGTTTATTGGCCGGATGTAATTAAAATATCATCACACGATACGGCCTGAAAGAGAAGCCCCCGCTGCCGGGATTATCTCTAATAACAGCTGCATAATGGGACGCGAGGGACGCATATCGGGATGCCACAGTGATCGTGTCACTCATTTATAACATAACTGGGGATGCTGGGAAGGTCCCAGTGACCACCTGTTCAATAGCTGTGAGGACTTATGGGTTTATGATTACAGTCTTGTGGAATGTTAGTCAGTCTGGAGATCTGGAATATATACCTACAGACATCAGTTTCCTTTTTCTTAAAATACTGACATGGATACTGGTTGAGGAATGTAGATGTGCATTTCTGAGCTTGGAAAAAGAGAACACTACCTCTTTTTTTCTCCATGATCGGTATCAAAGACAGACATATGGAGTGGAATAGAAAGCGGACGGAAACTAGGCAGCGTTATGTAGTCGAGTGATCTTTCGGGAAACAGGGAAACCGGTGTATTCTGTTTCTCTAAAACTTCCTGTGTCCGCCACATGAACCAATCCGCTGCAAATGACTTTGGTGGGGGACTGGAGCTTATCAGCACATTGCACACAAGCTCCCTGCTGCGAAGCTTCTAACTTTCTAACTTCCAACTGGAGCGTAATTATGTGGCAACTACTGACAGAACTGATTCTTAAAAAGAACAGTTTGCCCCAAAATGTAAATTCTGTCATCATTTATGAAACTGTTACATACTTGTCAAACTTTCTTACTTACTTTGTAGAACTTATTTTTCTTACAATAAGAGTGTAGAGTCACAAGGGCCAGTCTGTCTTCAAAAAAAATTACATAAAAGCACCAAAAAAGTCTTTTGAAGAAATGTTGATTTTGTTAGCTAAAACTAAAAATTCTTTAAAATGCAACTAATTAGGAAAAAAGGAAAAATGTTGTAACTGAAATGAAATTTAATCTGAAGTACTAAAATTACTAGAACTAAAACAGCAAAAAAAAAAAAAAAAAATCAAATTAAATAGATAGATATTTAAAAATAAAAATGATAAAGGAACATCAAAATTAATAAAATTAATTTTACAAAGTAAGAAAGTAATTTTAATTAAATTACTGACATTTTAAGAAAACTTATAAATGTAAAGAAATTTAAAAATATTAATACAAATTATTGTAGTATATAAAATAAAATATATAAAATATACACAATAATATAATATAAAATAATACAAATAAAAAGATAAAAAGAGTAGTGCATACTAACTTTGTAATGAGCAATTTAAATGAATATATAAAAAGAAAAGTTAGTTCAGAATATAAATACAAATTATAGCAGTACATAAAATAATAATAAAATATATAAATAGCAAAATATGAAATAAATGTTTTGAAGTAAATTGTAGCAGTGCATAAAATAATAAAATATAAAATAATAAGACAATATATCAATAATATAAAATAATAATAGAATAATCTTAGTCTAATTTTCTCATAGACGACTCAGTATTGCATACTAATATTGTAATGAGTATTTTAAATTAAAATGAAATACAAAAAATAATATCAAATTAAAAAATCGTAGTCTAATTTTTTTCATAGATGACTCAGTATTGCATACTAATTTTGTAACGAGTAATGCAAATTGAAATGAAAATATAAAAAGAAAAGTTAATTCAAAATAGTAATACAAATTCTGGTAGTACAAAAAAATATATAAAACAATAAAATATTAAATAATAAGATAATATATAAATAATATAAAATAATACAACAATTTTACTCTAATTTTGTAATGAGCTGTGTAAAGGGAAAGAGTCTATTACAGTATGTACAGAAATACATAACTGTAAGTTATCTGCACTTTCAATATCAAGGACAATATGACAACAGATAATACATCTAAAATTTATAAAGTTGTTATGTGCACAGGCCCAAAGTTAATTTAATTAAAGCTCAAATTAAGGAAAAGTGGGTCAGAGAAGGCAATGAAAACACAAAAATAACCAACAGATAAAAGCTTTTTCTAATCTTTCACTGTAGTAAAAGGAAAAACAAACCCAGATTTACATTTTAAAAAACTGCTTTACGGCTTGACACATTTACACTACACACAAACTACACACATTTATTGCAAGAAAAGTAGAGCGTTGCTCGTTTAAGTGCTGAACTTGCGTTTTGGTTACACAGTTTCACCGTAATTACGTGAAGCCTCAGTGAGCAGCCCTCATTACGAGTCTTAAACAGTCCAGAAGGAAAGTGTGACTGAGAACAGCGTGAATGTGAACGTACCCCATTCTCGCAGGGCTTGTCTAAGTTCCCCTTGCTCTTCCTGTCGGCCTGCTCTGAAGTCTGACTTCCTGCTGGAAATAAAACAAGATTACATCATCACTCCTGCACTCCAATAACCCAGCTGTGGGTTTCTACTAGACAAAGGGCCATTTTTATATTGACAAAACATAAAATAAAACAACAACAATTACACATACGGCTGTTAAAGAAAGGAAGGAAAAGGGTACCTTTGAATCTAATGAGCATATGATCCAGCAGTGGGATTTTGACTGGCATATTTACCCTGATTACTCTGTGCCGAGACAGTGGGCTGTTTAGCAACGTTTACCAACCTCCAGTCATTTCTCTTTTGTGAGCCTTTGTTTCACCAGCACACTCAACTGTGCCATCTATAAATAAGCAGCTTAATTCTGTAAATCCAGGGCTGTGTTATTATGTGTAATCCTGTCAGAGGCTCTGGAAATACCTAGACCTTCATGGACCGCGCCGCCTCTGATAGGCCTGTACACAATCCCACTGACCGCCCTCTGCTCTCACAGACTAATTTACAATGTAGTGATACGATGAACCAGAATCGTACATTTCAGAGCTGCTTTCCATGCAAAAATGTACTGCCACAATGTCATGGTGTTACTGTGAGGCAGCTAAGGTTTTGAGTGGCTTTCATGCATTGTTATGCAGTTGTGAAAAATAAAATAAAATAAAACAAAGTGAAATAAAACTACAGGATCAGTAAGATTTTTATTTTTATTTTTTTAAAGGATTTTCTCATGCTCATCAAGACTGCATTTACTTGATCAAAAGTACAGAAAAAAGCAATATTGTGAAATATTTGTACAGTTTGTACAATTGTTTTCTATTTTAATGTTTTAAAATGTAATTTATTCTTGTGATGCAAAGCTGAATTTTCATCAGCCATTACTCCAGTCTTTAGTGTCACATTATCCTTCTGAAATAATTTTAATATGCTGATTTATTACTTTTATTATCAATGTTGGAAACTGTTGTGCTGCTAAACATTTTGATAATATTTTGGAACCTGTGATTCTTTTTTCAGGATTCTTTGATGAATAAAAAGTTTAAAAGAACAGCATTTATTCAAACGACAAATCCTTTCTAAGTCTTTGCTAGTACTTTTTAGCAATTTAAAACGTCCTTGGTGAATAAAAGTATTAATTTCTTTCCAAAAAATAAAAAATATAAAATTACTGAGCACAAACTTTTAAATGGTAGGTTTATATTGTTACAAAAGATTTCTATTTTAAATAAATGATGTTCTTTTTAAAAAACAAAACAAAATATTAAGCAGCATAACTGTTTTCGGCCATAAAATTTATATATATATATTTGCTTTTACTTTAGTTTAACTTCTTGTACTACGATTACTAACTCAAAGTGAAATAAAAAAAACTCTATTTATACATAGAAATGATATGGACATATATTAAAGTAAAATGTAAAAAAAATACTAAAAAATGACAAAAACAATACATTACTTACAAGCTAAATGAAAACAGAAAATACAAAAATAAAAACTGATTTAAAATATTAATAAAAACTATACTAGGTACTAACATTTTACAGATGTACTATAAAATAGTAAAACATTTTTATTAAATATTTGATTCTATTTTGCAGTATAACGGCACAAAATAGTACAAAATATTTATTTTGTTTAATATTTTATTTGACAACAATAAAACAAAATAAAATTTTAAATAGGCCAAAAATAGTGGGACTGTAGCCTATAAAACTTGAAAGAGTTTTCTTTCTTGTATATTTCAGTTTGAAAAAACTGATTTAAAAAAGCCCTAAAAGCATGGTTTGCACTCAAAAAGAGCAAAAAGTCATTTTTTCAGCATTTTAAAGAAAATTATTTTAATTTTCTGTGCAGATGCTTTCCCCTGCAAAACTACTCTTACCATGCATTTATTATTTTCTAAATAGCATTTTAAGGAATTTGGAAAAATGTTTTAATATAACAATATATTTTCCACAAAAAAGCAAAATATCCTTTAAATTGTAATGTTAGGTTTTGTTTTTATTTTTTATTAATATTGTGCAGCCCTAGTTCAAATCACTAACCCTATATATGAGCAATATTAATAGCAATGCATCCCCTCATATTAAACTAAAAAGCTAATAAAACTAATAAAACTCAAAGTCTGTATTTGTCTGCAGAGGTCAGACAGGCATCACTGCTCCTCGTCTCCTCTAGTCTGCTGGAGCTGTGGTCTGTCTCAGGTGCAAATATGAGCACAAGAAGGCGGGAGACCAATTACACACAAAGAGGATTAGTTACGTAACTGCAGATAACTGCAGAGGAAAAACTCTGCAAAGCCCAATGCTGACAGGACTCTCACTTTAAAGAGCTGAAAGAATCAAAGTCTGAACACTAGATTGCTAGATTTCAACACTAGAAAGCTATTAATCATTAACCTAAAATGGCTTATAGTTAATAGGCAATAACTTTTATTGAATCAGTTCAAATGAACGATTCTTTGAGCAAATGAACAGTGATTCAGTCCTTTTAAAAATTGCTTGGTAAACTACAGATTAGCAAGTTAACAAGTGGTTCTGAAGGTAAATCTTACACTACGTCCAACCAGTACGATTTTTTTTAAAAGAAATGAAAATGAAAATTCAGTCAGTAATTACTCACCCTCAAGACTTTCGTTTATCTTCAGAACACAAATTAAGATATTTTCGATGAAATCCGAGAGCTTTCTGACCCTGCATAGACAGCAACACAACTGACATGTTCAAGGCCCACAAAGGTAGTAAGGACATCCTTAAAATAGTCCATGTGACATCAGTGGTTCAACCTTAATTTTATGAAGACGTAGGAATACTTTTTGTACATAAAGAAAATGCAGAAAGAAAATCATTTTCATTGAGCATGCTATGGGTCAGAAATCTCTCTGACTTCATCAAAAATATCTTAATTTGTGCTCCAAAGATGAACAAAAGTCTTACAAGTTTGGAACAACATGAGGGTGAGTAATGACATTTTTGAGTGAACTACCCCTTTAATTTAATGAAAAGTGACATTTATAATGTTACAAAAGATTTATATTTCAAATAAAAGCCATTCTTTTGAACTTTATGTTCACCAAAGAATCCTGAAAACACAAAATTTTACACAGCACAACTGTTTTCAGCACTGAATGATTTTTGAAGGATCATGTTGCACCAAAGACTGCTGAAAATTCAGCTTTTAAATTGCATTTTACAATATACTAAAATAGAAAACATTTATTTTTAATTGTAATAATATTTACATAACTGTATATTTTATATAACAAATGAAGCCTTGGTGAGCAAAAGAGACATTCAAAAACATTAAAAAATTACCAACCACAACATTGTGAAATGTAGTTAAACACAACAGAAGGGCTGCCCCCTAGTAGTTGCCGAGAAGAAGCTTGGTCAACCAAAATTTTATTAGTCGCTTAGTCACAGAAAAAAAAAATCCACAGAAAGTGGTGAAGTCACGCAGTCCATGACAGACAGATCATTAACTTCTGGTCTGTGTGGTAATGCAGTACATTTGAGGTCATTCATCATGGCTTTTCATCTGAAATATGTAAGTAGTAGCAACTTGGCATACTCAATCTAATGTTAACCTAGAAAAATGTGCGCTATTCAAGTGTCTGTGCGGAGTGTGGAAGCTGAACACTAGTGCGTTCCCTGTGTGACAGATGGAGGCGCCGGTGTGGCCACTTGCTGTTTAAATACTCCATCATTTTTGGTCATACAAATAAGAGTAATACATCTTTCGAATCTGTAAAGACTGTACATTTATTTGTGTGCACTCAGAGTAACAACAAAATGTTGCGCTTTTGTGAAATAAAGCAAACAGGATGCACTTTCTGCCGTCTCGGTCTCTACGAACTTGAGCGCGAAACTGCGAAACTCCATGTATACTTGCCGTACAGACATGGAAAATACATGCAGAGTGAAACTTTTAAATGAACCAATTCAAATAGAAAACAAATATTCTCAGATTATGTAATCCATATGAAACATACAGGCGCATCACTACTGCGGAGATGACGAGTTATCGTCACTTACTTCATCTCTTAAGCCGAAAACAAAGAAAACATTAGTTTACCAATAAATTATATTTTCCTGACACATTCATAATTATTATGTGCTGTGGCAAGCTTTTTTTGCGTGCGCTTGAGCACTTATTAGGCTATGTAGGCAATTAAAGGCTCATTATTATGATTTATATGGTTTACTAATAAACATGCGACTAATAGTCGACTATACACAACAGTACAAAAAAAGAAACCATGCAATTGACAAAATACCCGTAGTCATGGACAATCTTGAGTCACTTTAACCCACCTTGAGAAACGTTTGCGATGGGAGACTCCTCGTGCCGCAGGTAGAACTTCACTTCCTGTCTCCTCTGACCCCATTTCTGTAGATGCTCGAACATCAGCTGATCAAAAGGAATCGCTCTTTCTGCAAATAAGAACACAGACGCTCTTTGTTACAGTCTGGCTATAAAACCCTGCATTGGATGTCAATGTCAAAACTGTTACAATACTTCTCTATTTTAATCAAATCCACATAGTAAGAAAATGTCCTTTCTATTACACAATAGCCCCGTAGCAAAACACGATGGCACGTCCAGATGAAAAAGGTCCGGGTATCCTTGCTGAAGGCTATCTTTACTGTCTTTGACAGTGCGGGCCGCGTGCCATGTGTGGGACACTAGAATAACAGGCCCACAGGAGCCATGTAAACAAACCTAGAGGCTGCGGCCCAAGCCCTGAGACCCACATACTGCCACCCACTGTCTAGGACAGACTCTGACAAGGATGTCATTGTTATGTGATGGACAGTGTTGCTTTCTCTGTGGGATCTGGTCCATGAATGCTTTCATTCAGTGGTATTTAGTGATGTAAAAGAGCTATACATTTGTATCTGTCAGCCATATTGAGCAAAGCATGTAGAAATCTGATTGTCATGTATATATGGCATGTGTCTGTATCCAGTGATGTTCAAAAGAGTTGAAAACAGTGGTGATTCATGAGACTAGACAGACTAGACTAGAAAGCACTATATAATTTTACATTACTGTGTAATATGTTGAATCAACACTAGTCTCAGACTCAGTCGGCTCATCGCCATGAACCATACAGGGCAATGTTGTTATTGTTATCTAAAATTAAACTATTAAACACTGTTTGAAAGAAAAGCTGACTTATTGAAAGAAAGAGGAAATAAAATTAAATCTAAATATTAGATGAAAAACTTAACCCAACCTAAAAAAAACTTTTAGAAATTAGTTTTGCTTTGGAAACTAACTGAAATAAATTAGTAAAGTACTAAAGAGACTAAATCGTGGGCATTAAATTACTAAAACTTAAACTGATTAAAATTATTAAATAAAGTCATTATTTTAGTTTTCTTTATGCACAAAAAAAGAAGCTTGTAGCTTCATAAAATTACAGTTGAACCACTGATGTCTCATGGACTATTTTAATAATGTCCTTACTACCTTTCTGGGCCTTGAATTTGTCAGTTGTGTTGCTGTCTATGCAGGGTAAAAAATCTCTTGGATTCCATCAAAACTATCTTAATTTGTATTTCGAAGATGAACAAAGGTCTTACGGGTTTGGAACAACTTGATGGTGAGTAAATAGTAGGGAACTAGTTACTGGATAGTTAATACAGCAAAAAAATTGTTGAAAAATGTGCAGACACTGCATCCACATTTGCATTCTATTCATCCTAAATTTTATGCACGATTAAACTAAGTTTCAAAAGTGCCCAAACTGTATAGCAATTCCTGCGGATTCATGCATACTCTTTTAGCTAATATCTCCCACAATGCAAACAGTTCTCTTTCGGCTTTTTCAGTTAAAATAAATGTATTTTAATGTACTTCATTTAGCCAGATGCTAACACTTGCAAACTAGCACAAACAGTAAATGACAAGGGACTCGTTCAGAAAACTGTTTTCCACATTAGTAAAGTGGTTCTTAGACAAAATAAGATAAAAAGTGGACCAGATTTATGCCAACTGTCAAAAGTCTGGCTCTGCAAGAATAAGTCAACCATATAGCTAAAACTGAAAACTTTAAATTTGTTTAAATGCAATCAAAGCCACATAGACTATTTATATTTTTATTTTTTTATGATTTTTTTCCAGATTCTGTTTTAATTTTTCTGGATTCCGTTTTTTTCTGTTTAAATTTTTTTAGACTCTGTTTTAATGGATCATTTGAAAAATATTTTAAAATGCATGTCTAATTAATTGATATCATAAAACAATTTATTAAAAGATAACAAAAATGTCATTTTTAAGGTCTCATGAAATTTTAACCAAATTGTGTATTTTCTAGATTCCATTGCAATGATTTCATTGAATTTTAATGACCAAAAGCATGTCAAAATTAATTATTATTTTTTCATAAATACTGTGTTGTGTATTTACATTTTGTCTGGTAAATAAATTCTGGTAAATCAACATTCCTTACAAATAATGTTTTAATAATTGTATTAGTAGCAGTGGTACTATCATTACATCAAGTAAAAAATTTCTGTCACAGTTTCTTCAAGTTAAACTGAACTTTTATTTTGACGGGTTGTTGCAAAGATCTGTAAGCTTTCGTTTGCGCATGATATGACAATAGTTTTTCTCAAAAGAAATTTCAAAATCCTCTCAGAGCACATTTAGAGATTGTTATGTGTTATGTTTATGTATTCATATATTGAAGCTGTAGATGTTGAAAATACCACCAGTATCATGGGCGTTTCTGTCTGTGTAGTAACGAAACCGCGCGTCTGTGCCATTCATTCACACAGAGATGTGCACAACATGCAGGATTCATATTTAACTAGTATTTTTGCATCTTAATACTCAAAGACACCAGTCCATATCATGTTTTGATTTAAATGTACTAGTCTTGATTTATTCATCCAAAACTTGGCAAATTCCGTGACATTCCGTGACACTGCTACTGAAGAAACACTTACTATTATTAAAGCTTAGTCTTTCTGTGGAAACACTAATGCATTTTTATTTCATGTATTCTTCGATCAATAAAAAGTTCAAAAGAAATGCATTTATTTGAAATATAAATCTTTTGTAGCTTTACTGTCATTTTTTGGATCAGTGTAGTGCATCCTAGCTGAATAAAACTATTGATTTCTTTGAAAAGCATCTTAATGACCCCAAACTTCTGAACGATAATGTACAGTATGTGCCGATATACTCGTACCTTTCCCTCTCCAGACCTCAGCGAGGTGGCAGCCGCTCTCCCCAGCCTCCTTACAGAATTCCACCACATCCTTACAGAGCGTCTCCGGGGTAATGGGCACCTCAGTCAGCAACTGTTGATTATCACTCAGGAACACGGTCAGAATCATCTGTAAAGAGAAAAGAATAACATCTTTGTTTGAGTGAACTTCCATCCTCTCATTTTTGACTGTGTGGGTTTCTCCTTAATCACTCTTGCCTTGTCATAGTTCCCGAACTGTTTACGTTCATTTTCCCAGTGGTTTGCACCACAGCCATCTCATCAAGTGAGTGCCAATTGCAAAGACAGATGAGAGCTAAATAAAAGACATTCAAAGGTTGAGCTGAAATCAGGGGAATTGCATGTTTATTCTACACACTGCCAAGAAAAAGTAATAGTTATGCCTGATCTATTATCTCCCACGTACCAAAGCATATTGGCAAGGACTTTAACCACACACAAAATGGAAAATATCTAAGGTTTATAGGAGATTTACGAAAGAAACGTCTGCGTCATACACATACGTCAATCTGAAAGTTATTTTATCTAGGCATTAGATGATACTTCATCATTCAGGGGTTTCTTTCAAAGAGTATTAAACTAACAGTCAGGAAAAGTGAATCAAGAATTGCCCATATATCTTATAAGAAACATTAATGAATAACAAGACAAATAAAACTTTAAATTCTTGGTCAAATTAATAAAATAAAATATAATTTACAAATCAAGAGAAAGCCTAGCCTGACCCTGGTGAAAAAAACAGCATATGCTGGTAGGTATGTTTTGATGCTGGTTTATGCTGGTCCTTTGCTGGTTCATGCTAGTCCTTGACCAGCAACATGACCAGCAAAAACCAGCAAAGGACCAGCTTAAACCAGCATCAAAACCTACCTAACCAGCATTCCAGCATCAAAACATACCTACCAGCATATGCTGTTTTTTTCACCAGGGTTGTTAACATAATTAACAAGACACTAGGATGTTACTAGCATGATTAGCAAGTTACTAGCAGTTGTTAACATGATTAGCAAGATACTACCTATACTATGTTGTTAGCATGTTTCTAACATAATTAGTATGTAGTAGCATGTTGCTAGCATGATTAACAAGTTACTAGAATGTTGTTAACATAATTATCAAGTTACTAGCATGATTAGCAAGATACTAACATGTTGCTAGCATAATTAATATGTTATTAGCATGTTGCTAGCATGATTAGCATGTTAACAGCATGATGCTAACACGATTAGCAAGTTACTACTTACTAAGTTACACTAGCTAGAACACTAGTTATTGTCATGTTATTGTTCTTTTGATTTTGATTGCTTCCATTGTCCTTTTTTGTAAGTCGCTTTGGATAAAAGTGTCTGCTAAATGTCTAAATGTAAATGTAAATGTACTAGCATAGCATGATTAACATGTTTCTAGCTAAACCAGCTAAAACCAGTTAATTCAGTAAAAACCAGCTAAAACCACCCTAGGTTGGATGTCTAGTCTTAGCTGGTTTAAGATAAAAATAGCTCATTTAATCTTGGCTAGTCTTTTAGCAGGTCTCCCAGCTTGGCCAGCTAAAACCAGCCTGACCAGCTTAAAGTGGCAAAACCACTATAAACCACTTTAAAACCAGCCTGGGTTTTTTAAGTAGGGGGTTGTTAGCTTTGCTATAGCAATAAACAGCTTAGATGCACCATATCTCTTTGTGTAAAAGTTTTCACTCCGTCAATGAAAGTCTATGGGATTTTAGGTGGATTTGACAGTCTGGTTTTCGAAAACCATATGCCAGATCAGTTAGAAAAGATATAGCAACTAACTTCAGATCAGTCTGAAGGTCTGACCCGAGTTTGGTGGTTGTAGCTTTAAAGCTCTAGGACTAAGTTTTGGAAGAAGAAGGAGCAGTTTATACAGCAGATCAGCAGATTGGCTTTCTCATGTAAACTTAAAAAAAAACTTTAAATGTAAAATATTTACATAAATTTGTAATTTTGGATAAACACTGGAGTACAGCAAGAATGACTGTAACAAACAAATCTGTATAGGTATACCAGGCATTTGGAAAATGCATGTATTTTATTACAGCAGTCACCAATAAAATGTAAACACACTGATGTATCCTTCACTCCGCTTCACTTCACTTAAAAATTTAAATACTGTACATCTTACAAATCCATCTGAATTCAATTCCCACCCGGGGCAAGCTTTACTCCTAAAGTGTAACACAATCCCTCCAAACAAGCAAGCAGCAGATTGAAAGAGAAATTCTGTGAGGGTTGGATTACAGGGCAGAGCTATAATAATCTGATTAGGAGGGGGTGCAAACATGCGAGCGTGTGGCTACAGAGAGCTAAGGAAACCGTCTCGCTGGCTGAAGCCAAACAAATCCAGAAAGGGAAATGCTGCTGTGATCTGTGAAGACAGCGGATAATCCCGACCTGGACAGCTGCCTGGAATTTTATTGTCACGAGGTTTCATATGAAAATAGCACAGGGCCAAAAAAAAAAAAAAAAGTCAAATCATGCTAACACTCCATCTCAACAACTCAATTACTGGACCAAAGCCAACACTAAAGACAAACATTCTAAAAACAATTATAATCTTAGTTATTTCAGCATTTACTAATGTATTATTAAAATCACTATTGTGTTTGTTAACATTAGTTAATGCACTGTGAACTAACATGAATAAACAATGAACAACTGTATTTTTATTAGCGTTAACAGAGATTTATAAATAGAGTAATAAATGTATTGTTTAATGTTTGTTCATGTTAATACATAACCAATGTCAACAAATGTATTGTAAACCCATATTCTGAAGAATATTTTAGTCCATACAATGAAAGTCAAGGGGATCTAAAACTACACTGAACGGTTTTGATTGTAGACCAAAAAAAAAAACACTAAGACATTTCTCAAAATATCTTCTGTGTTCCAAAGAAAAACAGTGGAAATGGGAATTACATGAGGGTTCATTTAATAAAGTCAGAATTTTTAATTTCTTGGTGAACTGTCCCTTTAAATAATGAAAAAGTAGATTGACAGGTAACGCTTTACATTCATTAGTTAACTACATTAGTTAATGTCAGTTAACAGTTAACTGTCAGTTGTGAATTTTAACTTGAACCAATCAGTTTTGAAAATCAAAAGTGTATCTGTTAACATTAATGCATTTTTATCAACTAACATTAAAAAAGATGAATACATGCTATAAAAATCATAATGTTCTTCGTTGGTTCATGTCATCTTGTATATTAACTATTGTTTACAAATGAAACCTCATTGTAAAGTACTACTGACTGACAGTCTATAAATCCATGTAAACACTGAAATGTAACATCAAAAAAAAAAAGTTTATCCCCCAATTTGCATTAAAAACCCACCAGAAATGATGTGCTTAAAATGGAAATAGGCAGTATACCCCATAATCCTCTTTTTCCCCAAACATCTTTTAATGAAATAAAGATCCAGATTCTATTAAAATAAAAAAGAAAATTTGCCGCTCAATTTGCAGAGAAATTATGTACTTATAATGGAAAGAGGAAATATACCCCAAAATCATCTTACACTTCCATTTTGAGTGGATTTCTGACAAAATATTTTTTGTTTGTTCATGTTATCGTGTATATTAAGTAATATTCACAAATGAAACTGACACAAATGTTACCGACTGACAGTCTATGAATCCTGAGAAACAAAATAAAAATGTAGTGTCACCTTTTACTGAATGAAAGTTCCAGATTCTATTAAAAAATAATAATAATAAATTCAACTCGTCCCTCAATTTTCATAAACAAACAAACAAATAAATTAAGTACTTATAATTGAAAGAGAAAACATGTGACTCTGGACCTCAAAACCAGTCATTATAGTCAATGTAAAAAATGAGATTTATACATTATCTGAAAGCTGAATAAATAAGAATAAATAAGCTTTCCATTGATGTATGGTTTGTTAGGATAGGACAATATTTGGCTGAGACACAACTATTTGAAAATCTGGAATCTGAGGGTGCAAAACAAATCTAAATATTGAGAAAATCACCTTTAAAGTTGTCCAAATTAAATTCTTAGCAATGCATATTACTAATCAAAAATTAAGCTTTAATATATTTACGGTAGGAAATGTACAAAATACCTTCATGGAAAATGATCTTTACTTAACATCCTAATGATTTTTGGCATAAAAGAAAAATAATTTTGACCCATACAGACTATTGTTGGCTATTGCTACAAATATATCCGTGCTACTTATGACTGGTTTTGTGATCAAGGGTCACATACATTCAATAATCCTCTTAGACTTCCATTTTAAGTGGATTTCTGTCAACACATTGAGAGCAGAGAATTATTTTCTCCTAATCAACAGCAGTACAACTTTTCTAAACTACAAACACTTACATGCAACAACAAGCCTATCCCAGCATGCCACAAACATCCGCGTGAAATAGCACCCTTTGATTTAACATATCCGCGATCCATTCCAACTATAGCAAGACTCCATTTAACACTCTTCACTTACACATGCACTTAAAAACAAACGTCAATCTTCTGAAATCCACCATGCCCCAGACACGTCCCTCCTATTTTAAGCCATTCACAAGTGTTTAAACTCTATCCTCAGCGTCTCCTCGTCTGCCCCTATCTCGCTTCTCCTAAGCCCCCCGGACATTCACCTTAGTCGCCCCGTGTGGCACCTTGAGCTTCCGGTCTTCCTTCAGCTGTGCCCGTGCTCTCTTCTGCAGCCAGGGCCTGGCCTTGGAGGCGCTGACCAGGCTGCGTAGCACCATATTGATGAACCTCCTCATGGAGCTCTGAGGCTGGGGTTGATGGATTGGAGGAGCCGGGCAGTCCAGGCGCTGGGGAGCTGCCTGCTGCCACTGGAGTGTGTCTGTCTCTCTCTCTCTCTGGGTGCCTGACTGTCTGTCTGATGAGTGTGTGTGAGTCTAGATACTATAGAGTGGTCAAGGAAAGGGAGGGTGGGAGGGGGTTTAGGGGCATTTTGGGAGGGGAGGGGGGCTTGTGAGGGTGCGTGAGCTCTCTTTTCCAAACTGCATTCCCTCTAGGAGCAAGCAGAGGTGCCAGGGGAAGATAAGAAGTATCTGATGACAATACACAGACGCTCCTGTGACATGTCACTGATAGAGCAGACCACGTCACGCTCACTCAGACTGAAACACACACACTTCTGTGAAGTGAAGTCACGTTCATGCCACTTACGTTATCAGGTGAAGTGTGCGGTACGGATGCACTTGATGTACACATCAACTTATAACATGCCGATCATCCATTCAGATTAAATACAAACTAACTTTTTACCTTTTTTGGTAAAGGTCCTAAGTGGTTGCTAAGGCATTGCAAAGCTGTTGCTAGGGTGGTATAGGTGGTTGCCAGAGCTTTTTCTAGACAGTTTCAAACATGTTCTGGATGGTTGCCAAGGCATTGCTAAGCGGCTGCTAGGGTTTTGTACTGTAGATATTTCCAGAGTGTTGCTAAATGGCTGTAAAGGTAATCTGGGTGGTTGCCAAGGCATTGCTAAGTGGTTACTAAAGTGTTCTGGATGGTTGCCAAGCAGTTGCTAGGGTGTTCTAGGTGGTTGCCAGGGTATCACTATGCAACTGCTAGGGTAATACACTGTAGATGTTTACAGAGTGTTGCTAAATAGTTGTAAAGGTAATTTGGGTGGTTGCCAAGGCATTGCTAAGTGGTTGCTAAAGTGTTCCGTATGGTTGCCAAGCAGTTGATTGGTGTTCTAGGTGGTTACCAGGGCTTTGCTATGCAGTTGCTAGAGTAATCTACTGTAGATGTTCACAGAGCATTGCTAAACAGTTTCAAAGGAGTTCTGGGTGGTTGCCAAGTCATTACTAAGTGGTTACTAAAGTTTTCTGGACAGTTGTCAAGCAGTTGCTAGGGTGTTCTAGGTGGTTGCCAGGGTATCACTATGCAACTGCTAGGGTAATCTACTGTAGATGTTTACAGAGTGTTGCTAAACTGTTACAAAGGTGTTCTGGTTGGTTGCCAAGTCATTGCTAGGTGGTTACCAAAGTGTTCTGGTTGGTTGCCAAACAGTTTCTAGAGTGTTATAGGTAGTTGCCAGGGCTTTGCTAGAGTAATCTACTGTAGATGTTTACAGAGCATTGCTAAACAGTTGCGAAGGTGTTCTGGGTGGTTGCCAAGGCATTTCTAAACCTTGCTAAAGTGCTCTGGATGTTCTAGGTGGTTGCCAGGGCTTTGCTATGCAGTTGCTAGACTAGTGTACTGTAGATGTTTACAGAGCATTGCTAAACAGTCTCAAAGGTGTTCTGGGTGGTTACCAAGTCATTACTAAGTGGTTACTAAAGTGTTCTGGACAGTTGTCATGCAGTTGCTAGGGTGTTCTAGGTGGTTGCCAGGGTATCACTATGCAACTGCTATGGTAATCTACTGTATACTGTAGATGTTTTCAGAGCATTGCTAAACAATTGTGAAGGTGTTCTGGGTGGTTGCCAAGTCATTGCTAAGTGGTTACTAAAGTGTTCTGGATGGTTGTCAAGCAGTTGCTAAGGTGTTCTAGGTGGTTGCCAGGGTATCACTATGCAACTGCTAGGGTAATCTATTGTAGATGTTTACAGAACATTGCTAAACAGTTACAAAGGTATTCTGGGTGGTTGCCAAGGCATTGTTAAGTGGTTACTAAAGTGTTATTTATGGTTGCCAAGCAATTGCTAGGGTGTTCTAGGTGGTTGGCATGGCATTTCTATGCAACTGCTAGGGTAATCTAGTCTGGAGGTTTCCAGAGTGTTGCTAAACAGTTGTAAAGGTGATCTTGGCAGTCGCCAAGGCATTGCTAAGTGGTTGCCAAAGTGTTCTGTATGATTTCCAAGCAGTTACTAGGGTGTTCTAGGTGGTTGCCAGGGCTTTGCTATGCACTTGCTAGGGTAATCTACTGTAGTTGTTTACAGAGCATTGCTAAACAGTTGCAAAGGTGTTCTGGGTGGTTGCCAAGGCATTGCTAAGTGGTTGCTAAAGTATTCTGGATAGTAGTCAGTGGTTGCTAGGGTGTTCTAGGCAGTTTCTAGCATGTTCTGGATGGTTGCCAAGACATCGCTAAGTGGCTGGGTAAAGTGTTCTACTGTAGGTCTGTAGATGTTTACAGATCATTTCTAAGTTGTTGCTAAAGTGTTCTGGATGGTTGCCTAACAGTTGCTACACAATTTTAGGTTGTAAGGGTGTTCCAAGTGGTTTCCAAGGTATTGCTAAGTAGTTGTTAAAGTGTTCTGGGTGGTTGCCAAGACATTGCTAAGAAATAGCTAGGATGTTTTGGGTGGTTGACAGAGCATTGTCAGACAGTTGCAAGGGTGTTCTGGGTGGTTGCCAGTGCATTGCAAAGTGGTTGCTAAGGTGATGGTTGCCAAGAAGTTGCTACAGTGTTCTAGGTGGTTGCCAAGGCACTGCTATGCAATTGCTAGGGTGTTCTGAATGGTCTCCAAGCAAGGCATTGCTAAACAGTTGCAAAGGTGTTCTGGGTGGTTGCCGAAATGTTGTAAAGCAGTTGCTAGCATGTTTTGAATAGTTGCCAAGGCATTGCTAAGCAGTTGCTAGGGTGTTTCACTGTAGATGATTTCCATGGCACTGCTAAGCAATTGCTAAGATGTTCTGGGTGGTTGTTTACCACCAAGATATTCTGGTCTCCACGACTTGAATCCCTCAAAGTCTATAGGATTTTTGTTGTTCCATTTTATTGCCTTCCAGATAAATATTCTCAAAAAGTTGAATGTCTGACTGCTTTGAAAACTAATCTTTTTGAAAAAAAATAACTCTAACCATAATAAGTATAATGACAATAATAATGATGTATGCTTTAGCATTAGCACCACTAATAATCAATATGGGCTTGTTCTGAAGCACTGAGCATCTCTGCCCATGACGATTGCATAGTATCAAGGCTACAGAAGGCTTTCTGATTCCAAAGAAGGAGCTGAAGTCACAGCACTCAATGCTTTGTCAATAATAAATCTCAGGACACAGGCAGCCCCTGTCACTGTGGGTCTTGGGCGTCCTGACAAATAGAGCTCTGGCTGGGACACGTCTGACTGGGTAAAGCTGCCCAGTTTCCACTGTAAAAACTGTTATTGCTTCCTTTAGTTTGCAACATATCATGAGAAGCTTCTTTATGGAAAATCCTAAAAAAGACAATAAAACATTTCTGTGAATATGATACAATACTGCCAAACTGCTGAACAACCGAACATATAACTTGAAGCATTTGTAATTCATTTGATACAGTTGGTATATGCGCCCCTGCTTAAGCATTGTGGGACTGTTGACACTGTGAATGCTCACCTGATTTACTGTACTGAGCCATCAATAGGGTGTCCATAGCAACGACTGCATCCACGGAAACATATCAGTTCCCCTCACCACGGTGCCGGTCAGAGACTTGCGTAGTTAAGTGCAGTTAACAGCAGTAAACAGCACACTCAATCTCAGAGCATTTAACAGCTCTGACAGCTCCTCGCTCTCACGGCTGAGTCTGACACCTGGACGCAGTGAGCTCAAAAACAGACCAGAGTATGTTTGGATTGCACATTTAATGGACGTTTGGGTTTGATGGCATGGAAAAAGCACTAAAAGGAAACATGGAATGAAAAATGGGGGAAAATGAGAATAAAGCATCATGAATTCCAAGAAAGAATTCATAAGTAGCTCTGTAGACTCTTACTCATAATCAATAATCATTAGTCACTGTTTTTTTTCTCTCATACAGACAGACAGATCTAGACAATTATTTAATCTATATATATATAGAGAGAGAGAGAGAGAGAGAGAGAGAGAGAAATTTACAGATATATTTACATTAGTTTTGTCTAAATCTATCCTTATAAAAAAAATAAATGATTATTAATCATTAATCATAATTAATAATAATGATTCATGATTACTGATTATGAGTAAGGCTTGAGGGATATTTATATAAATGGATGGATGGATGGATGGATAGATATTATTTTAGATATTTATATATATTTCTATATTTACTTGTCACTATATATTTTATATATAAATTATATAACAAATATTTATATAGATAGATGGATAGATAGATATACATGTATTTTAGATATTATATTTAGATATTTAGATATATTTACAATTTGTCACTATATATTTTATATATAAATTATACAACAAATATTTATTTATATATTTTGAATTGATTTAAAATATAAGAATGTCTAAATCTGCCTATCTTCATAAAATAAATTATTATTAATCATTAGTCATAATTAATAATAATTATTGTTATTATATGAATAAAAGGCTTGAGGGTTACATATATATACATAGTTTTATATACATATATACGTATAGATAGATAGATAGATAGATCGATAGATATACATATATTTACATATATTATATATCTAATATGAATAAACGAATAAATTTAAAATATGTACTATTAATAAATAAATATATATCTAATATAATATAAATTATCAAATTAACATTAATAAAATTAATAAATTAACACATATTTTATATATATTTTGAATTGATTTTATTCACTTATTTATTTATTTTATTTATATATTTTGAGTTATTTATGAATAGATAATTTCTCAATGCTCAACTGCTCTCAACTGTTCTCAATATTTATAATAAAAAAAAGAGATTTTTGTTGTGCACCAGATTTTTAAAATAATTTCTGAAGGACTTGTGAAATTTCAGTGAAAATTCAGCTGTCGTGACAGGAATAAATTAGATTTTAAAATATATTAAAATAGAAAATAGTTATTTAAAATATTAAATAATTTGTAATTTTACTGTATCTTTATGATATTGCTCAATTATATTAACTAACCAAACATTATATCATGTAATAATGTTTGTTAATGATATTAATTATAAAATGTATAGTTTCAGACCTGCCTTCTGATTGGTCAATACAGCATTTCAACAGAGCTGAAGTACGCACTATAGTAACATCTATGATGTATGTTTAACATATTATGTAGCAGCACCCATAGAGGATACTGACATGAAATCACAACTTCATAAGTGCTTACTGCCCTCTCATATCGACACAAACCTGGTCAAAAAATACTCAAAGTAACCATTAATGCAAAGGTGAAGCACAGCAGTCAATTCCCTCTAGAGACTTAAAGATTCAGCAATACTGTGATTTCAATAATGAGGCTCTGGGGAGATGTGAGCGACACTAGTGAGGACTAATAACTAAAGCACACACTGGCTCAGCTTTTTACTACAGCAATGCGGGACGTATTAAAGATCCTGAGCTGCCAAGATCTCTGTTCTGAGCGCAGATGAAGTTGTAATCTGCCTGCCAGAATGTAAAGGACAGGCAAAAAAAAAACACGATGTGTGCGTTCACCTACAACACAATTTGTTCGATCTGTAACTGGAAATTGACAAGAAGAGACAGATTCATGTTCTCACAGCAAATGAAAATCCGTCATGGTTCATCTAGAAGCTTTAATACTCACTTCTACAGGAAATGAACAGACTGTGAGGTAAACAGAGCGCATCTTCCTATTTATTGCCTCAATATGCAAACGTAAACTCACTTGTCATAGCATCTAGCCGTCATAGACTTTGCGGTATGGGCGGTATGAATGTTTATGAATATTCAAAACGCTACGAGCAACTTTACGTAGTGGCAAACTTGTGAAAATTCTCCAGACCTTAATTAACTTAACATGAAGACAGATATTTCTGCTTGCTTATCATATTTGATATTTTATTTATCTTGTCCCAAAGGAAGAAAATACTTCTGCATTTCCCATCCGGCTCTTCTAGAGTTATAAATATTCATACGCACAGTAAGTCAACATAAACCCCAGCTCTGAAAATAAAAGACTGATCTGGGTTAGTGACGTAAGGATCACAAACATATCAAACAGTTGTTTGAACTGGTTCTTTTTAGCAAACTGGATTAATCAGTTCACCAAATTAGACTGAACCATCTGAAACAGTTTGCAGATTGAGCTCTGTAAGTTACTCAATCAAAACTCACTCTCAGAAGCACCTGACAGTCACTCCGACATGAAACGAGCCAATATCTAAGAGTATATTATGCTGTTTTTCCCAAATCAATCAGTCTATGAATGTGTACGGTCAAGTCCGACATCCAAACTGTCTGCCGAGGGTTTCAAAAAGGGGGAAAATTGTATGTTTGCTGAAAAGCATTAAGTATAACAAACAAAACGTATTGGAAATATAACAGCGATCCAATGGCAGTAGCTTCAAGTAAAGAGTAGTATGGTTCTCTCTTAATGTCCCCATGAAATCAATCAATCCATATTGGAAATCAACCATCAGCGATTTTGATGACATCACCCTGCACTTCTCATCAAACTTTCTGTCCAATCAAATGCTCTCTAGAATCCAATGCGTCCCGCCCCCTACACTATAAATAGATGCTGAAGCTGCGGCTGAAATTGGTCACTTGTTCACAGAGTTAGCATTTGGCCCAAGCTGTAATATAAACGAAACGCTATTGGCTATTTAAAAAAAGGGGCAGGACTGCTGGGTATGTCCAGCCTTGTCTTCCTGTTTTAGTTTAAATTACGTCAATACATGTAATAACACTGCATATTTCAAAGCACTTCAGTCAAGAGTCGGTTAATGGCAGCAGTTTTCAACATATACAGAAAAGAGTTTGGACTTGAGCATGTCTGCTACACTCTTGAAAATAAAGGTGCTTCATGAAGAACCTTTTTTGTCTAAATGGTTCCATAAAGAACCTTTAACATCTGAGGAACCTTTCTGTTTTACAAAAGGTTCTTTGTGGCGAAAGAAGGTTCTTCAGATTACAAAAAGTTAAGAAAGAGATGGTTCTTTAAAGAACCTTTGACTGAATGGTTCTTTGTGGAACCAAAAATGGTTCTTCTACAGCATCGCTTGAAGAACCTTTTGAAGTACCTTTATTTTTAAGAGTGTAGGAACCGATGAGATGGTATGGGCATGTGTGAACCAAGCAGTTGATTTGAATTTGAAGGGGCAAAATTAGGGCTGGGTGATATTGGCTAAAAATGATCACGATAAAATGTTTTCATATCAGTCAGTATCAATAAATATGATAAATTTCAAGTTTAATTTAAAGTCAGATTTCTTCTCCTTGTAGAAACCATTAAATATGACAAACGCTCCACGTTTTTGAAGATGTTACAGTTTTCCAGATAATTTCTTAACTTTCTGCATGTTCTAATGACTGATATTGTTTCAATTCGAGAAACAGTTTTGTAGGTCAGGTCAGAAACAGCTGAATAAATAAGCTTTTCATTGATGTATGGTTTGTTAGGATAGGACAATATTTGGCAGAGATACAACTATTTAAAAAATCTAGAATCTGAGCGTGTAAAAAATCTAAATATTGAGAAAATCACCCTTAAAGTTGTCCAAGTTCTTAGGAATCCATATTACTAATCAAAAATTAAGTTTTGATATATTTACGGTAGGAAATTTACAAAATATCTTTATGGAACATAATCTTTACTTAATATCCTTTTTAGCATAAAAGAAAAATCAATCATTTTGACCTATACAAATGTACTGTTGTCTATTGCTACAAATATACCCATACTACTTATGACTGGTTTTGTGGTCCAAGGTCACATTTTTTTTCTCTCTCTTAGAAATGCACAGCTGACAGTAGCTTGAATTGACAGTAGTAGTAGCTTGAGTTTACATTCTTTACCAAAAACAGTGACATCTGTAAAAAAAAAAAAACACAATTTTTTTTTAATTAACCATTGTTCTTCCATAGTAGCATACATTTAGATCATGATAACTATAGTTAAAACCATACATATAGCACCCCAATACCGTGGTCAAAATTTCACTATATGGTTTCAAGGTATCTGTATGAAAAACAGTATTCCATTTAGTAGTCTAAATAGACCAGGGGTGCCCAGCCCTGTTCCTGGAGGTCAACCTTCCTGCAGAGTTTAGTTCCAGCCCTGATCAAACACACCTGTCTGTAATTATCAAGTGCTCCTTCAGAGCCTAATTAGTTGGTTCACGTGTGTTTGATTAGGGTTGGAGCTAAACTCTGCAGGAAGGTAGATCTCCAGGAACAGGGTTAGGGTATCTATTTTACCCCTGAAATAGACCAATGGTTAATTCAAAATAAAAATAAATAAATAAACAGTCAGAATAATTACATTTTACTATTAATATGGCTGTTGATATTACTGTTTCTAAGAATCAAAATATTAATATTATCAGACAACACAAACCTCTTTCTTGATTTGAAACAATATTACTCATTAGAACATGCAAGAACTAAGACATTATCTTTTTCCATTAAGATATTTATTTTGTTATAGGAAAAATGACTGGAAAACCACAATTAACTGTCCGGTTTCCACAGCTTTCACTTTGGAGCAAAAATCTGCCTTTGAGCTCGAAAGAAATAAAAGTTTGACATTTATCTTGGTAATTATCGATCTTGACTGATACATAAAAAAAATGATTGTGATAATTTTTTTGGCCATATCACGCAGCCCTATCTAAATACATTTTGTATAAATGCACAAACGCTATAGCTTAAAAAAAATGTACATATATTCCATTACTTCTTTAATACATTTAATACATGTCTACGTTAATAATATAATAAAATTCAATTATGAATATCCCACATTTCTGCCACAATACCATTAGTGTTACTAGAGTAAGTGTTACTACAGTAAATCCATGGTAAATGATGGTGATTTGTAGACTGACTGTACCGTTGCAGTCAGAAAACCAGTTAGTATTACTAGAGTAAATCCAAGGTAAATGATGAAGATTTGTAGACTGCCATTTGAACTTTAAGCTGAGCGGATAAATGGTCAGTGTGGCGTGGTATAAATGAGTCGTGCTGTTTCGTTCCGCTTTCGGTGCATGAAACACGGTATCGAACTCTTGTTATCATTTTATCTAGGAAAATTATACTGCGATAATTATAGTTTTATCGCCCAGCCCTAGGCATAATTTAAGTGTTTTATGCTTTTCATAGTTTATGTAAGAAGGTTAGTTGATTAAGACTTCTTTATTTAATTTATATGCTTCAGATATGTACAACATCCAAATATCTCATCAGAATTGGGTGCTTATTAAATGAATTGTGCATACGTGAACCGGTGAATCGGTTATTTAAACCAGTTAACTGAAACAAATGTCCAAAACAACCAGTTTGAGAAAAGAATCTGCCTTCCCATCTCTAATCTTGGTGTGGTGGCTGTTTACCAGATCAATTCTCAAGCTCGAGTAGGATTTAAAGACATCTAAGCTGTGGTACTTTTATAATTACGTGTCAGTCTGACGTCTTGAGGTTAATCGCACAAGTCTGCGTTGGAGTTTGACATGTCACGGAATCATTCCTGTGGTCTACTAAAGGCAAAAGGGAGAAACATGCAGTCAAAAGTGAGGAAATCTCTGTCTAATTCACTACAGGGGAAGTGTGCAGTCCATTAACTCTATCAGTTACTTCTAAATCCAATCTGTCTGAACTCCAAATGTGACTGCCTGTGCAAAGGTGAAAGGTTAACTTCAGTACAGAGGATGCTCCTTTCGTTCACCTTTGATCTTTGACCCCATCTGGCTGTCCCTGTAATCTGTGCTCTTCTTATACATCGTATTGAGGGACACTGCTGCCTCATGGAGATGGAAAATAAAACGGCAGTTTCTACTCTAACAATATTCTGTGCAATTGCTGGAAAAAGTGCTCTGGGGTTTGGAGTGTGAGGGATTTCAAAGCACACAACCCTGAGTGTGTCACAATTCAGGAATTCTGACAACTGACCCAACCTTTCCACAGCTCACCGCACAGCGCCTTAAAATACTCCCCGTAGGCTAATGTTTCATTCAACACAGCCACAAACTGCATCACTCTCACACAGAAACAATGACAGTACAAGAAATCTGACAGGATGAGGAACACAAACACAACCAGAATGAAGAATAAATATGAGTAAAAGCAGAATAAATGAAAAATACATAGCATTTTATAGTAATAATCGGGTGAACAAGACAACCTAGTAACACTTTACAATAAGGTTTCATTGGTTAACGTTAGTAAATGTACTAGCAATCATGAAGTAGCAATGAGCAATATATTTTTAAGCAGTTTATTAATCTTAAATAAAAATATTTGCTAATGCAAGTTCTTTAATTAAAGTTAAGAGATAGTTCAGGCAAAAATTTAAATTCTGTCATCATTTACTAACCCTCAATTTGTTCCAAACCTGTATGAATTTCTTTCTTCTGCTAAACACAAAAGAAGACATTTTAAAGAATGTTGGTAACCAACATTTTCTTCACACTATGGAAGTCAATGGCTACCGGCAGCTGTTTAATCACCAACATTCTTCAAAATATCTTCTTTTATCTTCAACGGAATAAATGTTTTGAACAACCTGAAGGTTAGTATCTTCATTTTTGGATGAACTATTACTTTAGCAAGTACAATATTTGATTTTAAAAATGTATTAGTACATGTTGAAATTAACATTGACTAATTTTAATAAATGCTGCAGTAGTACTGTTAACTAATGTGGTTAACTTATTGTAATTGTAAAGTGTTACTGACAAACCTTAAAGCTACAAAGAAAAATAAATCAATATTCACCAAGTGTGTGTGTGTATGCACACATTTATTTATATATAATTTGATGCAAATTATCAAATAAAGCAAAGCAATGCTAGACTGTGAGTGCAAAATTTTCGTAGCCATTTTAAAAATCACTATTAGTATTAACCAACTGTTCTAAACACTTGTGATGCATTGCATCATATTAAATAAAAAATATCCTTTTCAGAAAGAATCCAAAAGCTTTTCAAATTCAAATTTTGAACAAAACACCTATATAAGAGCATATATTCATACTAGCAGTGTTGCCAAGTCCGCAGTTTTCCCGTGGAATTGGGCTACTTTTACACTGTTGCCGTGGGTAGTTTTTGAAGTCCGCGGGTTGAAGCAACCCCAATAACGTCGTATTTAGCCTCTGAAATGCGAATTTACCAGGGGAGACCCGACAAAAAACCTGTATTTTATCCCCAGAACACGATTTTTAATGGGGGACCCCCTCGAAACGACATTGGGCTAGTTATGAGTAGCAATTGGGCGAGTTCTGGTGTGAAAACCTGGCAACCCTGCATACTAGTGCTGTCAAATGGATTAATCGCATCTAAAATTACACTTTGTGTTTACGCAATATGTGTGTGTTGTGTATATGTATATTTATATGTATATCTAAATACACACACATACATGTATATATACTTAAGAAATGTGCATGTAATATATATTTATATATTTTAATATATAATCGATTAATCGTTTTGACAGCAGTAATTTAGACATTTTAAGAGTCAGTGAATGAAGTGGCAAAATACTTTAGGGGGCCTGTTTGAACGATTTTCACTCAGAAATTGCTAGTGAATTACACAAACAAAAGAAACGCCAAGTGACAAAACTGAAGTACAAAAACTAAAACAGTATTTTCTTACAAAACTCACTCCAGTAATCTTTTTATAGTGTATGTAAATATAAAGAGACCCTACTTATTGTGGATGTAATTCACTCTAGGATAATTTACAGTTAGCCAACTGCATTCAACCATGATTTGAAAAGCCACATACTGTTGTTTTGACTTCAAATGACTTACAGTATGTGACCAGCACACAATTTAATATTAAAAATCATACTACACCCATTTAATATTATATCTGGCACATGCAGTGATTTCTTCAGCATGATTGCTTCTCTAACTCGATCCTTACTATGACTGACAAGCCATAACAGCCGCATTCCTTCATGATAGTCTAACGGAATCCCGCAGTCCAACGCAATGCATACACAAGTTATGAATGAATGTTGACTGAGAGCTGTCAATCATGCTTCTGACCGACAGCTCTGAGTCTCAGAAGTATCATCAGCTGTTACAAACTTACCGGCATCATGACTACAGAATGGCGAAATCAAACAGGAAGACCTGAATAATACAAAATAAGTCTTTAACTTCCAAAGGAGAGTGGACAAAAAGTTAATTGATTAATTCTGTTATTCAAGCCCTTTGCCCGTTATGAGTTTGGTCCTGTGAATGTGGTGAAAGGATGCGCCATCTGAACTGGGTCATTTACGTCACAGCGGCGTCCCAATCCAGTGGCTTCGGTGTTTTGTGCAGGTTTTTATGGCAAGCCGTTTTCACATTTATATCTTGAACTCGTATCTGTTCATATTTCCATCGGATTTTTAATTTACGTGCTATTTACAACGTATTCAATAGATTATTGTATGCTGAAAATGGTCAATTATTGTCATGTTTTGGGCTGTACTAATCGCTCAGATCGGGAAAAACATTCAGAGAACTATGGACTGAAAAAAAAAAAAAACACACAAATCAAGAAGAAGGGTGCAAAAAACTGAGGAACAAATGGCATTTATGGTTGATGAAACTGAACCAGGATTGCCAGGACAAGAATCTTGACAACATATGTGTTTGTTTTTATCATTTCCAGTCAGGTAAATTACATATTAGTCTAATATCTATACTGCTCGTATATTTCTTTACCACCTATTAACTTTAGTTTGTCAAAATATTGCGCCATTTCCTGCTTAATAAGTCTTTCTCTATATGATTTAGCAGCTTCACACGTTTTTTTCCCATGGTTTAGACAGAATAAATTAGCAGAACAATGTATTCAGTAGTTCATTAACCGTACAATACATGCTGTTGGTAACTGACCAAACCGTGACGTAAGTGCAAACCCTTCATACATGCAGTGTCTGAAAACTCATGCATCCAATAGGGTATATGTCGAACCAAAACCCAAAAAAACAGGTCTTGTCGAATGCACTTTTTGGAGAAAGTGTCAACAGTTGTATTAACTAATGGTGATATCTAAATGTCAGAATACGTGCTGAACATTAGTTATGATAATTTTTGGTATTTTCTTTGAAGGCATCTCGAGTTAAACAGCTCCATATTTAACAACGCACAGGAAAAACAATTGAATCTGTTTTAACAGAATAGTCTGTTGCACATCCCTGGTGAAAAAAACTGCATATTCTGTTAGGTAGGTTTTGATGCTGGTTTAAGCTGGTCCTTTGCTGGTTTTTGCTGGTCATGTTGCTGGTCAAGGACCAGCATGAACCAGCAAAGGACCAGCATAAACCAGCATCAAAATCTACTTAACCAGCATTCCAGCATCAAAACATACCTACCAGCATATGCTGTTTTTTTCACCAGGGATAACCCCCATTTGTAGTATGAAAACTGGAATGGATACTGGTAAACATCTGAATAGTAACTAGCTATTAATGAATAAGAAGCCGAATTGATATATAAACTACAGATTACCATTGAATTCAACAGAGACAATTATTTAGGACTAAAAAGTACACTGGTAGGTTTACATTGGGATAGCTAGTGATTAAGTAATAGCATTTGACGAGTAAGTACAAGATATTAGTCCCATATTAGCTTGTATATAAAATATCGTTTTTAAGGAGTAAGTGTTAGTGCGGCTTGCCATAGGTGTAAACGGTCCCGACACGGAATTACTAATTCTACTACTGCGAAGGTTTAGCTCATGAATATTAAACAGATCATACTGACGGCTCTGAGCAAAATTTCCTAAAGTATCCAGTCAAGCAACGTAATTAATATTCATAAGCCAACCCTTTACGATAGTAGGATTCGCGTTCAGGCAACATCCATTTGACTGTCTGTCCAGTGAATCAGCATTGCACCGACTCGTGGTCAAGAAAAGAAAACACCACCGAAAGAGAACTCCACCCGCTAGAAATGGCACGAATATTCTCTTCGTTTGTACAAAGAATACATAAATACATAAATAAATAATAATAATAAAAAAAACTGATATCTTAACAATTCCGTTTTTAAAAAGTAAACAGATTTAACATAGTTAATTATGTATATTATACATGTTTGTAATTATATGCATATTATACATATTTGTAATTAAACGTGTCCTTTGACAATATCACAGTATTTTAATTACATCATACATGAATATTTACTACCATGATATACATTTTATTACAATCTGACATGTAATACAATGTTTCTTGCACATACTACAGTGTATCAGATGTCCATTTACACTCAAGTGAAGAGACACACATAGAAAAATACAACATGATGACAACATTAAAATTATTTGATTTTTATTTTTTGAATTCGACTCATTTCACAATCAGTTTAGAGAGGAGGTTTTGTTGATTGGATTATTTAGGATTCATTCATCGGTCCATTTTACTGACGACCATAATCTAGTGTCCAACAGTGCTGTGAATCTCTTGGAATGTTTAATATCTATAGCATTAGATACAGTAGTTGTGCCCATGTAACTTTGGAGAAGCTGACAGACTTCAAGAGAAGCACCAACAAAGTGAGTTCACTTACTGCAGGATGCTGATCACTGCAGGGTGTTGTTACACAATCCAGAAAACTGGGGACACCTAGTTTAAGATAGGGCATAAAACACTAACAACTGCAGTCAATCATTATACCAACGTGTTTGTCACAATGAAAAACATCACTAGCGAGACTCCGCTTTGCCTGTGAGTTTACAAGATTGGCTAGACTGGTCAAAAAAACACTAATACTGCGTAACCTGTTTGTGTGCTTGGCACTGTAGTACAGCAAAATCCTGGTCCAATATAGTAATCAAACAAAAACGGATCATAACAACACTAACAATAATAATTATGTCAATCATTTCCAAACATCCTTTGGAGGGATGAATGATTATTTACTGAATGCAGCAGTTTTGACCATTGGCATCCTTGAAGCGCAGACGCATCTTGGGTTTGTATTTTTCAAGATACATAAGTTGTTTGGCGTTAAAAGCCCCACGCCTTTTCCTAAAAAGAAAAACGATGATTCACATCACAAAAATGACCAAAAACATCATTTCCCACAGAAAAATAAAAGAACTAGATTGTATGACTCACTGACGAATATACTGGACAGCATCTTCGTACATCATCCCGCATTCGATTAAGGCTATGGCCACCAAGACAGGAGCTCTGCACACACACACAAAAAATGTGTTTTTATTTAAAACTATTTAACATAAATCATGAGTCAGGCCACTTGGTGATTAACCAGGAATTTCCTTGACTGATTTAGATAAATGTTGAGGTTCACACAATTACAGCACAAAATGTTCCAAAGGAACGACATGTTTCGGCACATCAGGTCCAAGATAACTTGGAAATGGCACAGCGTCATATCTCAGACAACCACAAACCAACGTTACATATCTGTGTGTGAACCTGACTAAATTACATTTGCCCTGATAGTACTTACCGTCCCAATCCAGCAACACAATGTACTGCAATGCAACAGCCTGGTTCATCCTTAAATTTACATTTGAGAAGGTTCAACCAGTCATCAACAATTTGGTCAGGGGGTGAACAACCATCATCAAAAGGCCAGTCCTAAGGAAAAATACATTTCTACATTAGTGTTGCACGATATACGATACTTAAAATGTATTGCGATACCCTGCTTTTAAAAACGGTACAATTCCACATTTTACTAGTACCGGTACTTTAAGAATACCTTTTAATAAAAGCCGTATTTCTGCGTGTCTGTGAATGGCGGAGACGCACGGTTTTCTTTTCTACACACATACACGTGACACTCGGGTGTTTTCAGCCTCTGCCGCCCAATATATGAGTACATGAACACATTAACATTATCTGTAGAACTGCTCGGAGAGTCATTTCATGAGCATTTCACCGTTTCTTTTGCGGAAAACTATCATCATGTGAATGAAGACCCTAAAGGTCTTCACAGCAACCCGTCAAAATAAAAGTTTGGTTTAACTTGACAGCTAGAAATATATTATTATATTACTTAATGTAAAGATAGCACTACTACTACTAATAAAAAAATATTTTTAAAACAATGTTTAAGAAATATTTACCAGAATTTATTCACCAGAAAAATTGTAAATACACAACACAGTATTTCTGAAAAAAAAAAAAAAAAAAAAATAGCCTATGATAAATTAATTCTTTATCAAATCTAATTAGCTTTTATAAATTCATTATACATGCTTTTTTGATTATTAAAATTTAATGAAACAATTAAAATAGAATCCAGAAAAAAAAAAAAAAAGGATTTTTTTGGGCCTTAAAAACATGTAATTTCTGTTAAACTTTTAATAAACTGCTGTTAAATTCTGCAAGTTTCATGATTTCAATTAATTAGATATGCTATTGATAATTTTTTTGTTAATGTAACCATTAAAATAGTATCGGTTCGGTAGTCTAAGATCGGTAGATCTAAGTCAAAATTTTGGTATTGTGACAACACTATTCTGCATTAAATCAAACATAAAACAAAAAACACACAAAATACCAAACTGTCAAAATCTTGGGATGTTCAGAGGTTAATCTCACCAAAACTTCAATGCCTTCTTTTTCCACTGGTGTTTTGTCGTAAGTTGAATCACAAACCCGGACAAGCGTCTGCACTCCGAAACTCTTCAGTTCCTAAAAGATATTCATAAAAAAAATAAATATTCGGCTTCGACCCTACTGATAATATTACTATTCATATCAACTACTTCCATTGTGAGCCTTACCTCTGTAAACTTGGCCAGCTGTGAATTGGTGGGATTGTGGGTGATGAGAAACCTCATGCATTCGTATGTGATCTCAACAGGAGCGGGGCGATTCATTTTGACACTCAATTGAAGTTTTAATTCGACTCGATGAAATAAAAACACGTTCTGAATCTTCTACAGGGGTAGAAATAATGATTTCAAAATATCTAAGCAATTCGACTTTGAGTGTTTTTTTTTTTTTTTTTAAACGGAAACAGGAGAAGGAGACCACTTTCCACAGCTTTAAAATAAAAACTAAAGAAGGGAACTATCCTTCTGATTCGCAATGTATAATTACCCCATTCAGGTGAGGAGAGATGATCAGTTGGCACTAGAGAGAAGCAACAACGATTCGCTCTCTAGTACCTGGATTGGCTCAAACCGATTCATACACTTTAACTCTGGACAAAAAAAGATGCTCCCCGAAAGTGCAGAATATTAGACGGGCAGTCAGGTAGTATAATCTTCATATGGCAGGCCCTCTGTTCACTTGTCTACAATGACCAGGTGCTGTGCCTGGCAGAAGTCTCCACTCACACTGACAAACGCCATAAATGTGCAGCCTGGAAAAAGAAAAAAAAATGGACGGTAACCAATAAATAACCAGGGCAGTGGATCCTAAGGCACATCACAACCAGCAAGTGCAGTGAATCAAAACATGTCACCATTAACACCAAATGATTACTGGATACAGCCTACAGCTGAAGAGAGACCTCATTCCACTGCAGATATTGACTTTGGCCATTGGATGGATTATGAACTCTCATCATAAAAGCATACAGGACTTGCACAACATTATAACACTGTGGTATACATGGAAAATATTTAACAATCGGTTTATATATTTATATATAATTGCGTAACATGCACTTACTTTCAATAAGTGAACAGAAAACAAGTTGAGAACTCTGCATTCTATCTTCACCATTCGTGACTGTCTCTACTTTGCACCTTGAAAAGATAAGCAACATAAAACAAGCAAGAAACATTCATTTTTAGTAACAATAATCATTTTTAAATAAAGAATTACAGAACAGAAAATGAAAAGCGCTGTGTATTTCAACACACATTAAACATTTTAATTGCATTTAAATATTCATACACCATCAGATGAATCTTAAAAAGGTGGATATAAATGAGCAAAGCCCACATACACGTTCTTATGACTGTATGACACATAGTCACCACATCTACTGCCCATATACTTTCTATTTTTGACTCTCATTCTTAAAGAGACAGTTCACACAAAAATGAAAAAACTGTCATTTGCTCACTTTTATGTTCTTTCAAATCCATATAATTTTCTTTCTGCTGTGGAAAACAAAGGGAGATGTTTAGCAGAATGACAGCCTGTGTCATCATTCACTTTTATTACATGTTTTTCCTGGACAATGAAAGTGAATGGTGACTAAGGATGTCATTTTGTCTAACATGTCTCTTTGTATTGTGCTCCACAGAAGACAAAAAAATCATATTTTGGATTGGAACGACACGAGAGGGAGTAAATGCTAAAAAAAAATAAAATAAATTGGGTTAACTATTCTTTTATCTGCATAATAGCTGTGCATGGAACACAATGGGGTACATTTGCTGACCACACATTAATCTATACATGTGTTTACATTTAAAACTCACATTCATAAAATACTTTGTTCATATACACAAGAAATGCATGATGCCCATAAGAACCACTGCCTTATTGTGTCAATGTTATAAAAACCGATGTCATTTACAATAAGCATCGCTGTTACCTGACAGTTCAAGACATTAATATACATTTACACGATAAACAGCACATTAAAATTACATTGGAATGCTAAAACATCGTTAAAAAGTCTCAGATGTTTTTACGAGATTAGTTCGCTCTTGTCCGCCTAGCCTGTTATAGCAGCTAAATGCGTATATATATATAAAGACACGTCAATTTCACAATACATCAATTATTTAGATGTTTATTAGCGACACAGAAAATGTAGGTATATTATCATATAGATACTTACAAAGAGCTGACGGTAGATATGAATACCGTGACAAAGAGAGAAAGGATTGAGAGACGCTGCTAGCCGGCTAGCTCTCTCCAACCATAGAGCTCCCGTAACCAGGCGACAATTCCGGTCCGCGCAGATGACCGCTGATTGGCTGGCCCCAGTCACGTGGTCAATAAAACGGCACCTTTCACATTAGCGGATAAATGTTACGTTTTTATCCGGTAATCGGTCTCTACCAGTTACTTTGATTCTTCTAACAGCTATACATTTTAATAGTTGTTTATGTTTATTGCTATATATATATATATATACACACTACCGTTCAAAAGTTTGGGGTCAGTAAGTCTTGTAATAGTCTTTAAAGAAGTCTCTTATGCTCATCAAGGCTGCATTTATTTGATTAAAAATATAGAAAAAAAAACAGTAATATTCCAAAATGTTTTTACAATATAAAATAATGTTTTTTTATTTTAACATACTTTAAAATAGAATTTATTCCTGTGATGAAAAGCTGAATTTTTATCAGCTGTTACTCCAGTCTTAAGTGTCACATGATCCTTCAGAAATCATTCTAATATGCGGATTTATTATTAGAATGATCAATGTTGGATAATATCAACAGTTGTGCTGCCAAATATTTTTTGGAACCTGTGATTTTTTTTTTTTTTTCAGGATTCTTTCATGAATAACAAGTTTAAAAAGTACAGTGTTTATTCAAAATATAAATATTTTATAACAATGTAAATTATTTATTATTAACTTTTAATAAACTTTTAATTATTAACTTAATACATCCTTGGTGAATAAAAGTATTAATTTCTTAAAAAAAAAAAAAAGAAACAATAAAAATGTACTGACCCCAAACTTTTGAACGGTAGTGTGTATGTATATATATATATATATATATATACATATATATATATATATATATATATATATATATATATATATATATATATACACACAAAGTTTCGGTGGTAGGTAAAATGATTGACTTTAATTAAATAAACATGACTTAATATAAAACAATGTTTATATGAATTAAATTAGGTTGATAGTGACGTAAAAATAGCCATATAACATATCAAATACAGTCAAAAGAACAGTAAGATTTTTCATGCATTTTTTTTTATCCAAAATACAGCGAAGGCACTAATATTGTGATTTTTTTTACTATTTACTTTTTACTGCTTTCTATTTGAATATATTTTAAAATATAATTTATTCCTTTGATCAAAGCTACATTTTCAGCATCATTACTCCTGTCCTCAGTGTCACATGATCCTTCAGAAATCATTCTAATATGCTGTTCAAGAAACATTTATTATTATTATTATTATTATTATCAATATATAAAACAGTTGAGTACATTTTTCAGGATTCTATGATGAACAGAAGGATCCAAAGATCAGCATTTATCTATAATAAAAAGCTTTTGTAACATTATACACTATACCATTCAAAAACTTGGAATTAGTAAAAAAAAATTTGAGAAACAAATAATAGAAATTAATATTTATATTTAGCAAGGATGCTTCAAATGTATCAAAAGTGTTGATAAAGACATTTATAATGTTACAAATAAGTTCTATTTCAGATAAATGCTGTTCTTTTGAACTTTCTATTCATCAAAGGAACCTGAAACAATTCTACTCAGCTGTTTTCAACTTAATAATAATAATAATAATAATAAATGTTTTTAAGCAACAAATCAGAATATAATAATGATTTCTAAAGGATCATATGACTGGAGTAATGATTCTAAAAATTCAGTTTTGAAATCACAGGAATAAATTATAGTTTAAAATATATTCAAATAGAAATTATTTATATTATTTTTATATTATATTTACATTATCTTATAATATTTTAAATAGTACAAATATTTCAAAATGTTACTGTTTTTGCTGTGAGGCTTGGTGAGCAGAAGAGATTTCTTTATTTAAACATTAAAAATCTTACTGTTTGAAAACTTTTGACTGCTAGTGTATCATTAAAATATGTATTTAAATATTTCATTATTTACATTTGGCAAAAAACTCACAGCACAGATTTTAAAAACGAAGATATGTCACCATCTCCTGGTGAGAGAGAGTTATAGCATGTGTTACTCTTTTTTGCATTCACAGCCAAATCTGACAACATTGTATCCCCACAATCTGCTTTAAAAATTAATCATAAGGATTTAAAAAATCATCTTTGTGAAAAAATGCCATGTGTTTTCATGTATTATACAATATTTGCAGATTGCTGGGTGTGGTGATGACACATGACAAGGCCGCTAGGCTTCAAAATGTATCCTAACAGGAAAACTCACATTACAGTCCCTGTTGGTAAGATTATATCTAATGAATAGCACGCACCACCCACACTCCAGCACCACACCCTCCTAACGCCGCTCCATCAACATAGGTGTCTCAAGTGAGTAAACCATACTTAACTCGAGTATGATGGCGGCTAGGCTATAGATCAGGTTGGACAGGATTTCTTAAGGGCTTGTATTGTAATTCCGACCATTCCCTCTTTTGGTGCTTTTTGTTTTGTTTGGGTTTTTTTTTGGTGCTTTCTGTTTCAATGTCTATCAGTGTTGCGGCAAAAGACGGTAAGATGTTTTTTTATGTATTACTTAGGAGCTATTAATTATTACTGAGTAGCTATAGCAAACAAAGATAGGTCTTACGAACATAGCATTCATATGAAACTACATTAAAATACTACATTTTTTTAAGTATGTGTGTATATATAGTTAGAAGCACAAAGTGAACTTATAAAAAATGTTGAGTCATGTATAGAATGTATCATTTTGATGATATAGACTATTTTTATATTCATCAAATAATCCTGAAAACAATGTATCATCCACAAAAGTATTTAGCATTTCATTGCATAATGTGGATTATGTGACAGTAAAGACTGGAGTAATGGCTGCTGAAAATTCAGCTTTAACATCACAGAAATAGAAAAAGTCAAAAGTTTACATACCCCTTGCGGAATCTGCAATGTTAATTATTTCACCAAATTAAGAGGGATCATACAAATGCATGTTATTTTTTATTTAGTACTGATCTGAATGAGATATTTCACATAAAAGATGTTTACATATAGTACACAGAGAAAGAAAACAACAGTTGAATTTATAAAAATGACCCAGTTCATAAGTTTACATTCACTTTATTCTTAATACTGTGTTGTTACCTGAATGATCCACAGCTGTTTTATTTGTTTGTTTGTTTTTTTTGTTTGTTTGTTTAGTAATAGTTGTTCATGAGTTCCTTGTTTGTCCTGAACAGTTAAACTGCCTGCTGTTTTTCAGCATTTTTCTGTATTTAAATATTTTCCAACAACGACTGTATGATTGATTTTGAGATCCATCTTTTCACACTGAGGACAACTGAGGGACTCATATGCAGCTATTACATAAGGTTCAAACGCTCACTGATGCTTCAGAAGGAAAAACGATGCATTAAGAGCCCGAGGGGTGAAAATTTTTTGAATTTTAAGATCAGTGTAAATTTTACTTATTTTGTCTTCTGGGGAAATCTTCAGTAGCTTCTGAAGGGCAGCACCAAATGAAAAAAAGGCAAAATAAGACAAATGTACACATCTTCATTCTGTTCAAAAGTTTTCACCCCCTGGCTCTTAATGCATTGTTTTTCCTTCTGAAGCATCAGTGAGTGTTTGAACCTTCTGTAATAGTTGCATATGAGTCCCTCAGTTGTCCTCAGTGTGAAAAGATGGATCTCAAAATCATACAGTCATTGTTGGAAAGGGTTCAAATACATAAAAATGCTGAAAAGCCAAAGAATTTGTGGGACCTGAAGAACTTTTCTGAAGAACAGCAGGCTGTGTTCAGGACAAACAAATGACTCATGAACAACTATCACTAAACAAAACAAAGCTGTGGATCATTCAGGTTAAGAATCAAGTGTATGTAAACTTTTGAACAGGGTCATTTTTATAAATTCAACTATTATTTCCTCTGTATAAATTTCTATGTGTAAACGTCTTTAAAATGTGTGAAATATTTTATTCAGGCCAGTACTAAATAAAAATCCCTGTATGATATTTTGGTAAAATTCTGCAAGATTTTGACTTAAACTGTATATTAATTGAATAATATTTCACATTATTACTGTTCTCGCTGTATTTTTAACCATTAAAATGCAGTCTTGGTAAGCATAAAATGATCCTTATATACAAACACACAACACAGAACGTGTTTTTAATACAAAAAATGCTAAAAACATGTAGGCGCAGCTATGAGACATCTTACTTGTGACAAAACCAGGTGTGATCCAGCATGACAAATCCACATTTGGGCCTGAAAAATGAAAACAGCAAGGATTCATAATGAGCAGTTGACAACCTGTTTGGAAATGTTGTCAACACAGGCTTGTTATATTTAAATGTGTCACCCTTGTGATTGCACAAGCCCTTATTATAAGGGTTACCTGTCATGGCTTTCATTTAAAGTGCTTGGATTAAACTTTTCGATGAGATTTTTAGAGTAGGCCTACCTGTTATGCATGGCTGAACGCCTCCGGAGTTTAAATATTAATCGAAGACAAAAATCTCCACTGGCTAATTAAAAAGATAATCAGCAACACAAAAAATGACATGATGAAAACCCATTAGTTTTTGGTTAAATTTAGAGCATGCTTTCATGACACCAGTTGTCAAGAGATTCATTGACCCAAACTAGAATGGCCTGTTTCTGTTATTTTATCCTTGTCTTGAGTTTTATGTATAATTGTGTTTATTTCAGGACAAAGTTTGTGATCAGCCATGAACTGGTCGGGACTGGAGACCCTTCTTAGCGGGGTCAACAAATACTCGACGGTGTTTGGTCGAGTGTGGCTGTCCATGGTGTTTGTGTTTCGCGTTCTGGTGTTTGTTGTGGCGGCTCAACGCGTTTGGGGAGACGAGAGCAAAGACTTCGTGTGTAACACCAGGCAGCCCGGGTGCAACAACGTCTGCTACGACAGCACGTTCCCCATCTCTCACATCCGTCTGTGGGCCTTACAGCTCATCTTCGTCACATGTCCGTCACTGCTGGTCGTAGCCCACGTCAAATACAGAGAGGAAAAAGACAAGAAATACACTGCCGTCCACGAGGGCACGCATTTATACGCCAACCCCGGGAAAAAGCGTGGAGGTCTTTGGTGGACTTACCTGTTTAGCTTGATCTTTAAAGTTGCAGTTGATGCTTTCTTTCTCTATATTCTTCATCACATGTATAAAGGCTACGATCTCCCCCGCCTCACCAAGTGCTCGTTGGATCCTTGTCCGAATACGGTGGATTGTTTCATCTCCCGTCCCACGGAGAAGAAAATCTTCACTTTCTTCATGGTGGTTTCTTCTGCTCTCTGCATCTTAATGTGTATCTGCGAAATTGTTTATCTCATTGGAAAGCGTATATTGAAATACTCTATGAAGCCAGAAGCACAACGGCAACAACGTAAAAGACTCGACCCGACCCTCTCCAGCAGCCAAAACTTAAGTTCACACAAACTAAGAGACAGCAAAATGGACACAACCGCTATTTAATGACAGCAGTATGTCGCCAAACCTTTACAATCTCAGTGAGTTCGGGATACGGGATAAATAAACTCTCTGTCTCCATCATCCAAAATGGTAGCAAACAATGCAAATAAATAAAAATCATTTTATCTAAGCATGATACTTGGTTAGTACAGTCCTCATGTTAGTGTTAAACACAGTAATGAATTATATTTTTATAAAATATATTTCTTTAGTGCTGTCAAATCGATTAATCGCGATTAATCACATCCGAAATAAAAGATTGTTTACTTTATATATGACCCTGGACCACAAAACCAGTCATAAGGGTCCTTTTTTAAAAAATGAGATTTATCTTTCATCTGAAAATTTAATAAATAAGCTTTCCATTGAGGTGTGATTTGTTAGGATAAGACAATATTTGACTGAGATGTTTGACTGAGATGTTGTTCAATAATATTGACCCATACAATGTATTGTTGGCTACTGCTACAAATATACCCGTGCTACTTAAGACTGGTTTTGTGGTCCACGGTCACCATATGTGCGTGTGTGATTAATCGCGATTAAGTCATTTGACATTTATTGTCATGTCTAAGATGTGGCACCCAGGATTTTCAGTATATCTTATTCTATATTTTTAGAATTTAAATGCACTTTAAAATGAACTTTAAAAGCAAAAGGTATTTGATAATAGGGAAAAGAATGTGGGTGAGGTGAGCTTGGCTCTAAATACTTTGCAATCAGTGTCATCTGGCATGCAAATGTGGTATCGACCTCAAAATTTACATGTTTCCAGCAGTGCAACAACATGCACTTTAAAGTTTTGTTTCATGATATATTTTTGTATTTGTATTCAGTGTACACAGAATATCAATTAAAAAAAACATGAAGGTGTAAATTTTTTGCCTTGGTTTCATTGTGGAATCAACAGAGGATGTAAATGTGAAAGGTTATTGTTGTGTTAAATGGACAGTTCACCTTAAAATAAAAAAATCTGTCATTATTTACTCACCCTCATGTCTTTTGAAACTTGTATAACTTCTGTTTTAACATAAAATATTAGTAGCAGCTGCTCTTTGTCATCCAGACAAGGTTTTAGAAGACTTGGAACATAGTAGGAACCACTTTATGATCCTTTTCTTGTAGTTTGACATTCCCACTTTCATTTTATGAAAAACAGCCCTGATATTTACCTGAACTCCTCATTTTATGAGCCACTGAATAAGGAAAGTCATTAAGTAAATGTGACCCTGGACCACAAAACCACATAAGGGTCAAATTTTTTTAAACTGACATTTATACATCATCTAAAAGCTGAATAAATAAGATATAAGATATGACAATATTTGGCTGAGATACAACTATTTGAATATCTGTAATCTGAGGGTGCAAAAAAATCTAAATACTGAGAAAATCACCTTAAAGTTGTCCAAAGTTCTTAGCAATTCATTTTACTAATAAAAAGTTGAGCTTTGATACATTTATGGTAGGAAATTCACAAAATATCTTTGTGGAACATGATCTTTACTTAATATCCTTATGATTTTTGGCATTAAAAAAAAATCAATAATTTTAACCACAATGTACTGTTGGCTATTTCTACAAATATACCCATGCTACTTAAGACTGTAGTACAGGGTCACAAATAAGGAAAGAGTTACATTTTTGGGTATCTGTTCCTTTAAAATGACTTACATTAAGGCCAAATATGCTACATCAAATCTCTTAACAGTGTTTTAAATGCTTTCTGGATCTTTTCAGTCCTTACTTCTATCAGCCTACACTGCTTTTGTACCTAGAATGCATTTTAAAATATAATCTTTTAGCACACGGTGCCCAGTACACTTTCATTTACATGTTACATAAGAAGCACCTCTTGATCTTTTGCCTTCAGCAACCAATGATTACATGCCTCCTACCTTTTCCATCTCACTCACACACCACTCACAAATATATCACACTGCATACGGAGGGCAACAAAAAATGATTAAGTGTATTTATTTGAACATGTTTCAATTATAACGTAAGGACAAAACGTGATTCTTTCATCCTATAAGCATTGCATCCAACCTGAACAATTACCAAGCGCTGGCACGTCGCAAACCCGCAGATAATCTTTTAGTTTTCAGCACATTGACCAGAAAGAATACAGCAAATGTCCTAATGTATGATTCACTCACTCTGTGCTGCTCCTCCTACACATGTGCCCTGGCTTCGGCTCAAATGCACACAGCAAACAATCCATCCCACTCACGAAAGCACACCCGCTCACACACACTTTTTGAAATAACCACAGAATCACAGAATCATACACATTCAGCTATATTCCTTCTCTACTGCTAAATAATGGTATAGAATCTAAATTGTGCACCATTGAGAATTCTATCAAGAATGTTTCATAATCAATTCTCAAATTTAAGGAGACATATTATGAAAATCTGACTTTTTCCATGTTTAATTGCTATAAACAGAGTCAGAAAATGTGAAAAAGGACAACCCAGACACTTTGTTTTGGTAAGCCTTTCTCTGCAAGCATTCGAAAAATCAAGCTGCTCAGATTAAAATTAAAAGAAATTAATTTATATATATAAACTGATTACACTGATGACTTTTACATTATTGCTAGGGCTGTCAAACAATTAACTGTGATTAATCGCATACAAAGTTAAAGTTTGAGTTTGCCTAATATACGTATGTGTACTGTAAGTAAATATATATATATATATATATATATATACACACACAAATTAATGTATATATTTAAGAAAAATGTTTTTTACATACAAAATATTATTTATATATAATATAAATTATATAAAAATTTAAATAAATACATATACTTATATACTTACTATATTTCTTAAACATATATATGAATGTGTTTGTATTTATATATACATAATAATTACACACAGTACACACACAAACTCAAATTTTATTTTGTATGCGATTAATCGCAATTAATCATTTGACAGCCCTATTGCAAATAATTATTTCAAATAAATACTTTCTTTTGAATGTTATATTCATAAAAGTAATCCCGAAAAATCTGTATTATTCCACAAAAATATTGAGCAGCACAACTGTTTTTAACACTGATAGTAATAAGAAATGTTGCTTATAAAAATAATTACTGAGGGATCATGTGACACTGAAGACTGGAGTAATGATGCTGAAAATGTAGTTTTGCCATTACAAGAATAAATTACGTTTTTAAAATATTATAACATGAAATAGTTCTTTAATAATAACTGCAATAGTATTTCACAATATTACATTTTTACTGTAGTACTGATCAAATAAATGCTGCTTTAGAGAGCATAATATTTAAAAAATGTGACCCTGGACCACAAAACCAGTTGTAAGTAGCACAAGTATACTTGTAGCAATAAACTGTATAGGTGAAATTTACTGATTTTTCTTTAATGCCAAAAATCATTAGGATATTAAGTAAAGATCATGTTCTATGAAGATATTTATTAATGATATGCGTTGCTAAGAACATTGGGACAATTTTAAAGATGATTTTTGCACCCTCAGATTCCATATTTTCAAATAGTTGTATCTCAGCCAAGTACTGTCCCAAATACAAACTATACATCAACTGAAAGCTTATTTATTCAGCTTTCAGATGATGTATAAATCTCAGTTTAAAAAAATTGACCCTTACGACTGGTTTTGTGGTCCAGGGTCACAAATATGAAAAAAATCTTACCAAGCCCAAACATTTGAACAGCAGCATCCAGGAACCAAATTATACAACAAACATTATATAAACAATATATTATTTGGTCCACTGACCACGGTGAAAAAACACATCATTTCCAAGAATGCTTTACTTTACCCCCAAATCTTCAAAATGCAACCAAACAACATGAAGCAGCTTACAAGTTTACAAGCAGCTTAGACCAACTCTCTGTTCTTGCCCATTTGTTGTTGTGTAACTGTAACAACATGTTGATTTTCTCTTCTTGTCATTCCACTTCAGTATCCTATAGGGGGAGGCTAATAATATTTCAAATATTATAGCTATATAGCACATTAACATACTATTAGCATACCTATTCTGCCATATAAATATATAGAGTAGTATGCTATTCCATACTTATGAATTAAAAGGTAGAGTTCTTAAATTATGACTTTGCTGAACCTTGCTAAGACTTCTGGATAGAGACATCATAGTGCTGGAAATGCATGTCATGCATTGCTGCAGGATATTCAGTCAAATCCAAAACATTCAGGTTGGACCCAGAAACAACACTGTTGATGCATATTATGCATAACAGATGAAACAAAACAAGCCTAATGTAGGCTACTGAGGAACAATGATGGGCGGCAGCAAAATCCCATGCATCCCAGCAGCATAGACACCAGAAGATAGTGTGTTCGCTGACACTCGACCCACTTATGTATTATCTTGGCACACAATGCATTCAGTTTGGCCTCATTTACACTGAACTAATTAATTTAACTAAAAATAGTCCATGTGGCCCCTACAACACCACCAGAATTTCAGGCTCCTTCACTCTGATCCCAAATAACTCACATGAGAAATCATATATATATAGGCCATGAGACAGATGGAGCGATGGAAAGGAGGCTAAAGGGGGGTGGAGCCTGAGAAGGCTATCCAAAAGCATGCTAAATAAACAGCTAAGAAATGTCACAAAATGAAGACTCTGATCCTCCACATTTCATTTATTGACAACCCAGGCAGAACGCATTTCCTTTGCAAGGTGAAACAACACTCCCTGCTGGATTTAAACTTCATAAACTGAGCTAAGCACACACATTTTACTGCATATTAAGCATTATTTGTGCTATAAACTGTGCTCTTTATTGATGAGGTCAACCTATTTGCTATTCAGCACATTATCACAGTCAGTTCTTTACAAATTACCTCAGTAACATATAACATTAATTATTGTTATACAGAGCACACGGCATATAGCAAATAGAGTATCTATTACTGACATAATGTTAGTGTGCAATAGATTTTAAGCTCCTATGCTTGATCTCTGATAGTCATATTGCATCCACGATCACCTATTAATAGCCAGACTTATCAGTTAACATAAATACTGGTCAACATAACATTGAAATCAATAACTCAGTAAAGCTGTCCACCATGACATAAACTTTAAGAACAGAAATGCAGCTTGAAAGAGAGACTTAAACTGTGCTTCAACAAAATTGCAATCAAGAACACATCCAAATTTTAATGTGAATACTGGTGGATGTTGGAGTCACGACTTGGAAATAATATATACATTATTAAATAATGAGAAAGAAAGGAAAACCCGAACTAAAATACCTGTTTATGATGTTTAGAATTCTTAAATGGGCTCTAACACAATAGGTTTGCCAGTGCAGTAATAAGAGTTAGGATACAGACTTCACCTCAGTGTGTGTCTCTGCCCCCTGTGTGTACTGTGAGGACACCTCTTCCAGCTCAGCTCTCTCCTGTACAACAATAGCAGCCAACTCCCCAGGCTGGCAGGAAATCTGCTGCGCTTGGTTGCCATGGAGCAGTTTGTCTGCATCCGATTGGTCCTCGCCGAACAGCTCCTGCAGCACCCCCTGCTCTAGCTCCTCCCAGTAGTCCCACGCAGGCTTGGAAGAGTTTGGCTCGTGTTCAGAATCAGTCAGGTCTGAGTCCCAATCGCTATCTCCTCCTACAGCAGAAGCCAGAACAAAGTCTGCCTTAGAACCGCTGTCCTCCGATTCAGAATCATATACCGAATGTCCCTCTGTAACCAGCAGGTGGCAGTCAGGAGCAGCCAGGTAAACAAAACTATCTGTAGAGAGGAAATCACATTCGTCGGGGTAAGGGCAAGGTTTGGCAAAGGAAGTAGGAGGCGGTGGCTCCTCCGGTGCAGGTTTGGTCTTGACGCTTTCTTGTGTGGTAGGGGGCAGCACTGACACTGCCAGGTAGACGAAACTATCTGTGGCGACAAACGGATCTGCATCGCTCTTGACTAATAAGGTTTCTTTAGCTTCATGTTTGGAGGGAGACAGTGGTAAAGGCACATCAGTCTTCGATGTGTTCACAGTGTTATGAATCTCTTGGGATGGAGATCCTGTGTCCACGGGTTTCAAGCGTGCTTGTATTTCTGTAGCTTTGGTTGTGATCTCTTTACAAAATGCATGCCTTCCTAGCTCTACGCTATGAGCTCTCATCGCGTAGGGATCTTTTTTGTTAAAAGTTGCCAGCGTATTTGCTTTTGGAATTGAAGAGTATGCCCCAGTCTTTCTGACATCGACTTTTCCCTCTTCCCCTTGACTAAGAGATGTAATGCTTCCAAGATCTGACATAGCTCTGTCATTATCAGAGGTGATGTCCTCCCTACTAGTCTGGCTGGGATTTGACATGTAGACGCCACTCGAATCTGAGTCTAGCGTCAGGTTGGAATCTGGTGACTCGCTATGGCCGTATTTGTTTCCCATTTGGCCTTCAATGGTGGCAAGGTCCAAACTAGTTGGGACTTTTTCACGAGCAAGTGTAAGGCTCCCTGGCTGAGTCACAATAACACTCCTTAGACCTTCACATGTTTGTAAATTGTACTGAAATTGTGGTTCATCATCATCTAGGCTTTCCACAACCTCTCGGTTCATTCGCTCAATCTCCAACATGTCTTCAGCTCCCAGTTCTGAGCTTGTACCTGACGGAGCTTGTGAGCCGCCAAACCCAGATGGAGGATGTAAAAGAGGCCAGCGCCTTAGAGAGCCAACACTTTGCAAGTCTTCATTCCACGACTCATCCCAAAGTGAATTAACCATCTCTAACACAGCTTCCCAGTTCTCTTCCTCACATTCGAGAGTGGTATTTTCAATCCCTGGCTCAACGCTCTCCTGTATGAGTATCATTTTGCTCTCTTCTTCGAAAACTTCCTCAATCACACTTTCAATTTTGGTTGCTTCAGCTTTACGTTCCTCTTGCTCCCGCAAAATCTTCCATTCTTGTAGAGAGCACTCCTTCAAATCTCTTGTTAATGTAGACTTGCCGAGTTGTCCGTCCACGTTTCCCTGGTGCTCAGGGAATGGTGAAAGACGAGGAATGGTCTTTTTGTCAGAGACACTCCGAATTAGCAGAGAGGGTAGTGGGGGAAGAATTGGGAGGTTATGTTCTGCACCACCTTGTCTTACCGTCCTCCTCCTGCCAATCAGTCTCCGGGGCCAAGTAGACTCCATCGGTGTAGGAGAGACGGCAGGTCTTTTTGATGTCTGGGAGCGCAGAAGGGGTGTAGTGTCTGTTTCGGGTTCTGGGGTGGTTGGTGGTGGTTCTTTCTCAGGCTCAATGTTCTGTGGTTTAAAAGTTAGAAATAGGTTATCTTTCGCCATGCCCCCACTCTCCCTCATACCTTGGCCAATCTCTAGTTTGTCCTGGTCTTCTTGACCACACATCAGGGCACTTACTGATAACTCTGACAGAGGTGGTCTTGGTGAAGTCGGGTGAGTGGGTAAAGACTGCCTGTTGAATTGCTGATGGTAGGGCAATGGAGAGGGAGAGAAGAACACAGACGGTGTATGCGTACCAGTGGAGAACGGGGACCCAGAGAAGGGTGAAATCTGTGGGGAGGTGAAGCTGTTTGGAAAGAAGGCAACCCCTGGGTTTAAGTAGGTCTTTTCTCCTGGGGAGAGTTCGAATGTTTCTGGGAACTTTGGTGGAGACAAAACCTTCCAGGAGTGCCGGCAGAGGTTGTCCTTCTTGCCACTCTCCTGGAGATGATGCCGCTTGTTCATGGATCCGCTTGGAGCCGAGCTGCAGGATACGCTAGGGGACGCCGACCTCACAAACCCTCTTGGCGACTTGCTCAGTTCATCATTTGCCAATTTCAGAGAATCAAAAATGAACCTCTCATCCAGTTTTCGCCCACTGCTGCCTAGCACAGAAGACCTTGTGTCAAACATGTCTCCACCTGCTCCCAGGGAACCATTACTGGAAAAGTCAGTTTCTCTACCCCTTCTCGAACCCAGAGTGCTGTGTGCTGAACTGTGGTCGATCTGTTCGTTGATACACATTGTGTCATAAATGGAGCGTTGAGGGATGTACCCATCTTCATTGTAGCCCTCTCTTTCATCCCCTTTTTTCGAACAACACGGGCTCTGCCGTAAGCAGCCGGGACGGCTTAATGGCTTTCCCATTGTGTCACTTTTTGACGATGGCCTCCTATACGACCTCCAATACAATCCTAGATAAGTCTACAGCATGACGTTGGCAGAGCATGTGTACTTTGTCTTCTTAGCAATTACTGGAGACAGACATTTTTGATTTTAACTGAAAATACTTAAAAAATACTAATATTAAAACTTACTGGTCTTCTGGTGAAGGCAAGGGGTTAGATACTTAGGGAATGGCTTCAGTATCTCCACTGGGAATCGAAATGAAAATTCAAAATGTATAGTTTGACGGCAACATCAAGTGGGAAGGAAGCAACTTTGTGAGTTCGTATTACATATCCATGTAAACAGAGTAGCTTTTCATTTAGAAATTGACAAGAAGCTGTGTCTATCCCCTTCGTTTAGCCAGATATAAGCAGTTCTGTTCCAAATTTAGAGCTCCCGTTCTCCTGAGGCAGCATCTTTACTCTTCAAAAATGCACAGCATTGGAGCAACAACTCACTTCTCTTCTTCATTCAAATGTGACATAACACTTCTCCATGGTTTCTTTGCCTCTTGCCTCTCTTCATGTTGTTAATCACTGACGTAACTCTAGCAATCAAAGCATCGCAGGATGACAGATGGTCGGTCCAAGTCCCTTGTGCGCCGGTGGTCCAGGTGTGAAAAGTGTACAGGAATCCAGGCATCCAGTCTGTATTCCAGCATTATCTTGCAGCTCTCAGACTCCTGTCCTTCGTCACACAGAAACACAGTTGGTTTGATAAATAGCCTCTTATTTCAACACCAACGGCAGCTCTTTCTCTCCCTCCTCTCTCTTACTGCCTCACTATCACTCTCTCAGCTCCCTCCCCTGAGTTTTGAGGCTGCTTCAGGGCTTTAGCACTTATCAGGAGCTTAGGACTTTTTTTGCCTCGCTCATTTCATTTCCTTTCAGTCACTTTTATCTCAATTTGGTTTGACCTCTAATAAGATGGCTTAGATTTTCATCAGACGCTATCTGCATTTGCCAATATCCTTGTCTGATCTGCGTAAATAAGAACCTTGTCTAAACTAAACGGTTAACGCAAATTAAAAACCAAAGTTTGACGTTGTGCGTTTTTCAAACGACGATTCAGTCATGCACTGCCAGATTGTCTGTCTTTGTTGTACTTCTCTCTCCCACACACTCTCCTCTCATTCTCGAACCCTCTCGAATCACACCTCATCTGCCCGGAGCACGCCCACACACTCGTTTTGAACAGGCAATATAAACGTGATCTGTCCCTGAGATGCGTTATCTTTCTGTCCGCCGTGACCAACTGTACACATATGAACAATTGGTAGAAGATATAGTGATGAGCATTTGCCCTTTAACGACTGTAGATATAAATAGTTCAGCTGCCTCACTTACACATTGCTCCCCTTACGATAGCCAGGCGATGCTGAAAGTCAGTGCGGGCTAAATTGAATGTGGGACATTCAGGTTAAGTCAGACAATAATTGCATTACTAAAGGCTGATGCCTATATACATAAAAGTGCTTTTCATATCTGAATTGCATGATTCACAACAGCAGCACCACATTCAGAATCCAGTGTGAAGCACAAGCAACAGCTCTTGTCTCTGTTACCATGGTAGCGAATGACAATTGGCTTTACATCGTAGGCTGGCGCTGCATCTATCTGTGCAAATATCAGCATAATCATGTGGCTAAACATTGCTTATTTGATTCCCCATTGTTGCCCTGTCAAGGTCCTGTCACTTGAACTAACATAGCAGGACTGCCCTCTATTGACTGAGACACGACACTTTGACTCCATGAATGCATCACACTCAATGTTGCATTAACATCTTTTCTAGAAGCGAGACATCTAATTACAGAAACCAAGCAAGGTTTTGACTGTCAGAAAGAGTACTTTTTAAATATTTTTTAAATTGGAGCTTTTAGGGCACGTATTAGCTTTGAGACCATCTGTTCCTGTATGTCTGTGGTCTAGAAAAAAAATGGTTTCAGCTGAAATGAACATTCAAATTTGTCTTTTTCTTTGGTGCATCTTTACACATGCAAATTTGCATCTATTGAAATGCTCTTACCAATGGTTTAGTTCACTTCCAGAATAAAAATTTCCTGGTAATTTACTCACCCCTGTTATCCAACAGGGTCATGTTCTGTCTTCAGAAATGAAGGTTTTAAGCATTCTAGGATTTTTCTCCATATAATGAACTTCAATGGTGCCCAGCAGATTGAAGGTCCAAATTGCAGTTTCAATACAGCTTCAAAGTGCTCCATACACAATCCCAGCCGAGGAATAAGGGCTTTCTCTAGCAAAACGATTGGTCATTTTCTAAAAAAAAATGAAAAATTTATATACTTTTCAACCAGAAATGCTTATCTCACACTAGCTCAACCTCACGCAATACATGAGGCAATACAACGACCAATGTCGGACGATTTCGAAGTTGGAGGAGAAAATGAGAGCAAATTTTTGCCCTACTCTACATTTTTGAACACAGACGAAGAACGTTCAACGTGATTACGCAATGTGTGAAGACACACATGTGCATCGCATTCGTGGTTAAAAAGTATATACTTTTTTTTTTTTTTTTAAATGACAGATCGTTTTGCTACATAAGACCCTTATTTCTCAACTAGGATTGTGTAGAGCTCTTTGAAGCTGCAATGAAACTTTAATTTGGACCTTCAACCTGTTAGACACCACTGAAGTCTACTATATGGAGAAAAATCCTGGAATGTTTTCCTCAAAAACCTTTTCAACCTCAAAAAACCTTCACTTCTTTTCAACTTAAGAAAGACAGACAAACATCTTGGATGAAATAAGGATAAGTTAATTATAAGGAAAATTACCAAATTACCAATACTCACTTTAAAGTATTAGTTCACTACCAGACTAAAAAATTCCTGGTAATTTACTCACCCCCATGTCATTCAAGATGTTCATGTCTTTCCTTCTTCAGTTGAAAAAAAAATGAAGGTTTTTGAGGAAAACATTCCAGGATTTTTCTCCATAAAGTGGACTTCAACGGTGACCAACGGGTCTAAAATGCAGCTTCAAAGGGCTCTACACGATCCCAGCTGAGGAATAATAGTCTTATCTAGAGAAACAAATGCTCATCATGCACTAGTTTGACTTCAAACATTACGTAGTCAGGTTGGAAAGGTCACATGTGATGTTGGCGAAAGTAACAACACAAAGAAAGTCAAACGGCCTTTACAAAAACGATGTCAGACGATTTTGAAGTTGGAGGAGTAAATGAGATGGAGTTTTTCACCCTACTCTATCTTTAAACCAAAGTACACAGACGAAGAACTAACCGCGTGTGATTTTTCAACGTGATTACATAATGCGTGAAGACACACATGCGCATCACACTTGTGGTTAAAAAGTATATCAATTTTTATTTTTTTCAGAAAATGATGATTGTTTCATTAGATTAAGACCATTATTCTTCAGCTGGGATCGTATAGAGCCCTTTCAAGCTGCAATGAAACTGTAATTTGGACCTTCAACTCATTGGCTCCCATTGAAGTCCATTATATGGAGAAAAATCCTGGAATGTTTTCCTCAAAAACCTTAATTTCTTCTCAACTGAAGAAAGAAAGACATGAACATCTTGGATGACATGGGGGTGAGTAAATATCAGGATTTTTTTATTCCGGAAGTGAACTAATTCTTTAAACCAAATGACTTCAGTGGTAATGACCCTTTAAATGTCAATAAATGAAAAAGTAGCAATTGCGCAGAATACAGGTTAATATCAAGGGCAACCCTTGAAAATCCTACCAAAGTAAACCAGTCACACGTCTGAGAATTCATATATATTTTCAAAGGTTACCAACAATGACATGATGAATGTTGAAACTTAAAAAGCTTTCACTAAATAATACTAAATACTGAGAAACAATATCTACTGTGACTAAAAACCAAACAATTCCCTCTGAAATTCATTTTCTGTAACATTCATGATAGAATAAATGACTTAAGGAATGTCTGTGGAGCTTGTGCAGAATTTCAGTTTCATTCATTTCTGTTTGTATTCCATTCCCATCTGAATAAAAGTAATGTGTAGATGCCATCAAATGTCTTATGATGTGTTTTGTAAGCTCTTTTTCTTTTTTTTTTTTCAAAGCAAGTTCTTAAGATTTGTAGGTTTTCATTAAGAGCTTTCTTCATCTGATGAGTCCAGGTACTTTTGCTGATGCTTAGAGTCCAGATGAATGTCCCGTATAGCTAGGATACGTGTGAGCATGCTCTCCATCATGGTGCTCTCCAATGGCTGGGCTGAGTACCACACAGGGCTGCTGGGATGGCAGGAGGACTCAGGCTGCAGGTAGAAAAGATCTGGACGTTGCTTCACCGAGTTTGAGCTGTGGATATACAAGAAAATGAACATTATAAAGTCTTGTTATTGAAACACCAGAAAAAGTGTTCTTCTCCTTCAAGCAAGAACAATTTGAATGAAGCTCATTTTGTGTGCAAAACTCAAGGACCATCATTGATCTGCATAATTGTAATTCAAATTAGGACTCAAAAATTCACAAAAGAGTGATAGAAGAGGGAAGAGAGTAATAAACTACAGTAAACGAATAGTTCACTCCAAAATTTCAGATGAGTGTTATTTTCATTCTTCTGTGAAACCAAAATGAGATGGAAGTCAGAAAATCCAAGCAAACAAATAAATGGAAGGGGATTTAAAATGACAAGCTCTAAAAAGTATTGTAAAAAGCATGATTAAACAAATCATAAAAGTCCACATTATAGTCTTTCTTTATATATATATATACACACACACACACACACACACACACACACACATATATATATATATATATATAATTTTAGTTGTACTAATTGTGTTATAAGCTGTTGTTTTTATTAGGGTTTTACATTATTAGCTTTATTTTTATTTCAGTTTTTAGCACTTTTCATTTTTATTTTAAATATTTTTTAAATAGATTTAGTTTTAGTTTACAATAATAAAATTAAAAAAAGTTTAGCAAAGCATTTCATTTTTATTTTATTACAAAAAACACTACTTCAGATGAATGCTGTTCTTCTGAACTTTCTATTTATCAAAGAAACATGAAAAAAAATCTACTCAGCACTTTTTAACATAATAGTAATATTTTTTTTTGAGCAGCAAATCAGAAAATTAGAATGATTTCTGAAGAATCATGTGACTGGAGTAATGATGCTAAAAATTCAGCTTGAAATCACAGGAATAAATTATATTTTAAAATATATTCAAATAGAAAGTAGTTATTTTAAATAGTAAAAATATTTCAAAATTTTACTGTTTTTGCTGTACTTTAAATAAATGCAGGCTTGGTGAGCAGAAGAGACTTCTTTAAAAAAAACATTAAAAATCTTACTGTTCAAAAACTTTTGACTGGTTAAGTTTTTTATGACAATTTTATTTTTAAGTGAACTATCCCTTTAAAAAAAACTCACCATTTTGAGAGATAGAACTCGTAGAGTCTGACAGGACAGCGTAATGGGTTCTCCACATTCTCAGGCATCTCCAAAAACTCCTCTTCCACCGTCTCTTCCTCTCTCCTCCTTTTACCAGCTGGTGCTTGATGTTCAATTAACACAAATCAAGGAATATTATGAGCACAGATGTACGCTCATGTGACTAGAAGCTCTGTAAAGATTTAAATACTACGTGGTCAATGCATCTTCAGCACATCCCTCACCTTTTTTGTCCTTTTCCTCTTCCTTGCTAGGTAGTTTGAAGCGAAGATAAGCGGTCATGCCACTTTTGGTGGTCTTCGAGCAGTGGGAGACATTGGAGAATGCAAGGCGTCGATGCTCTTCAACCGTTTTGAGGTTGAGCAGCTTGGCTCCAAAAAACAGCAGCGTGTTGAGCAGAACAATAGGAGACAGAGCACCCAACTGCTTGCATTCCCAAAGATACTCCTCCTCAACTCGTGAGTGTATGTATCCTGAAGAAACAGAAAAGCAGAAGTCATAATTGCTTTAAAAGCCTATTCACAATAAGTGTGAATTTTTAAATCTTGTACCAGGGACAAAAAAAAGTTTAAGGTTGGGCAGATTTTTAAACTATATTTTGAAATATTTTTACTATTTAAAATAACTGCTTTCTATTTGATTATATTTTAAAATAGAATTTATTCCTGTGACTGCAAAGCTGAATTTTTAGCATCATTACTTCAGTCACATGATCCATTTTAATATTCAGATTTCCTGCTCAAAAACATTTTTATTATTATTAATATGTTGAAAACAGCTGAGTATAATTTTTTCAGGTTTTTTGATTAACAGAGAATTTAGAAGAACAGCATTTATCTTTTGTGACATTATAAATGTCTTTATCATCACTTTTGATCAATTAAAAAAAAAACAGCAAATAATATTAGCATGATTTCTATTAGAAGGATCATGTGACAGTGAAGACTAGAGTAATGATGCTAAAAATGTAGCTTTGATCACCAGAATAAACTATATTTTAAAATATATTCAAAAATAAATCAGTTATTTTAAATAGTAAAAATATTTCACAATATTACATCACCATAAATATTTTTGTGGAAACAGTAATAATTTTTTTCATGATTCTTTGAAGGACAAAAGTTTAAAAAACAGCATTATTTGAAGTAGAAATATTTTGCAACATTATAAATGCCATTACTGCCAGTTTTCATCAATTTAAAAAAGGATGAAGGGTATGTTTTTTAATGTTGACACATCATCAAGTTTCTGACAATTTTTAACTAGTCATAATTGTTATATTATTTTACTACTCAACTGCAGTTCAGTTTCAGGGTTATTACAAACTAAATTAAAATAAACTGAAATAAATAATATAAAAAAATATATAAAAAAAATAATATATAAAATAAAAAAATAAATAAAAACTATAATGGCATCTCAATGACACTGGTTCAGATGTATTTAAAAAGATTTAATTTTTGAAAGTAAAAATATTCCATGTAGTCTTAAATTATGTCAAACCATGCACAATAATACAATGACAAAAATGCAATTTAAAACATTTTTGTTTGGAGTAATGGATGATATATTAAGGTAGTAAGCTAATCAACTTTATATGTCATCATTTAGACTCCTATATGCTGGTGTGCATACAAATAAGTAAAGATTTGTTCTTATTAATGCTTAAAATATCTCTGACCAATAATATATAAGCATATAGACATTGTGTTCATTCATTGAGCTGTTAATATTTACTCAAAAGCTCGTCTCCATTTTGTTGGACTTTGGTTTTGTGAACAGGCTACACATCTGACAATAAATTCAGTTTTGTTTTGTTTTTTTCAGTGAGTGACAAAAATTAGGTCATTTTGAAAAGGATATTCACCTCCAGGTGGCAATGCATCTCCCCAGTCCTTTAGCAGTGTGGTGATGTCAGTGATGAACTGACTATAGAGCGAATCCGTGAAGATATTTTCAAGACGCTCATTTTCAAGCAGGCACTAGAAATGTGAAGAATATGACAGAATGTTTCATTTAAAATGCTTAATAGAACATGTACGACATGTGACCACAAAACCAGCTGAATAAATGAGCTTTCCATTGATGCGTGGTTTGTTAGGATAGGGCAATATTTGGCTGAGATACAACTATTTGAAAAACTGGAATCTGAGAGGGTCAAAAAATAATAATAATAATAATAAATAAAAATATTCAGTAAAATCGCCTTTAAAGTTGTCTAAATGAAGGGTCATTCCAGCTGGAATCATCAAATTTTGGAAAAGTTCCCCACCTGACCTCCTCAGATTTGTCTGAAAAAAATCCATGTGATGGGTAATATGCCCAATAGATCATATACAAAATTTCAGATCTCTACTGTGCATACTTTTTTCACAAAAAATCTGTAAAAAAAGTTTGTTTTTTACCCCGTTTTGGCGTCACAGTCTGAGTGACCATGTTCAGACTGAAATATCTCCAGAACTAGTTGTGCCAGGTCCATGATATTTTCTGGGCTAAGAGTCCTAGTCCAGAACTGCATGAATTACAACTCACAGCATTGTTACTGAATTTACACCTGAATGCTGGCCCTCTACTTTTCTTTGAAACTATTACTTTAAGGGTTTTCAGATGTCCATAGAAACTTCAATTTTCAATGTATAAGCATCAAACTTGGTAAATGGTCTGATATGTACCATGTCTTTCACATCCTTTGATATCAGACAATAGAGTCTGATGGATGTTGTGATATTAAGGTCCAAAAATGGAAAAAACTCATTTACACCAATGTTCAGAGCAATATTTCCCATGAATGACACCAGGTGTGATCATGAAACTTGTTTTTTTGAAAGAGCATATTGTTATTGATAAAATATAAAAAAAATTAGAATGGGGTTTTGCCTCATTTTTCTGTAATGATTTTTTTAAAACTCAGAGTTTCATCACTGATCCTATTGTTCACTTTTGCTATTCAACTTGGTATGGGCATTTCAACAGAATTTATTAATGTTCCACTTATACAAAAAATACAAAATACAAAAAACGTACTTCCAGACATGAGTCACTTTAATAATGTATACCACCAACACAAATAAATGTGTGACATAACAGTTACTGAAAGTTGTTCATGAAAGTGTCTGAATCCACAGTTTCATTTTCTTTTATGACATAGCATCGCCCAGTGGAAGTAACTGGCACATCAATTTTCATTATGATGTGCTGGAGAGGCACCCAACAGACATCTTCCCTTTTTGGCCAAAAGTAGCCTCTAGCTGGGCCATGGGGATGCAAAAAAAGCACTTGAATGTCTTGCTCTGTGTCAGAGACGTCTCTGATGATACCAACCCACCACTGTCGGTCATACACACAAGTAACATATTGTCCTTGGGCCATATCTGTGATGTGAAGGCCTTGTTCAACTGGGTCAACCTCAAAGTTGACATGGAATCCTGGTGTTCCTGATACTCGACTGACCTCAAAATTGATCACTGTTGACTGATTGATTGATTGATGCTAGATCTCATACCACCTGAATATTATTATTTCTAATCAATATTGTCCTGCTTTCTCAATGAAAATGGATGTATTATTCACTAAATTGGGTGGAACATCAAGATTAGGTACTTATGTTGCATTCCATTGAATGTCGGTAGTCGGTGAATCCGAGTTAGTTCTCCCGATGTCCGTCGTAAATGCGTTCCATTGTAACAGTTGGCAAAAATATGGATGCCTATGGATAATTCCAACCGACTCGGTCTGCACTGAACTGGCCCGAGTGTGTGTTTCGGAACCCCAACTTAAGTGGCCGTTCCATTGCACTTTCCCGAGGTGGAGGTCGGATTTCCCCGAGTCCCGAGCACAATGGAATGCTGCATTATAGCATTAATTTAGGCATATGAGTTCAAAATAGCTGGTACTACAGTAGTTGTGAATGTCACACAACAATGATTTTTTTAAAAATTATTACAGAAAAATGAGGCAAAACCCCATCCCAATTTTTTTTTTATATTTTATTAATAAGAACATGCTCTTTCAAAAAAAAAAAGTTTCATGTTCACACCTGGTGTCATTCATGGGAAATATTGCTCTGAACATTGGTGTAAATGAGTTTTTTCCATTTTTGGACCTTAATATCACAACATCCATCAGACTCTATTGTCTGATATCAAAGGATGTGAAAGACATGGTACATATCAGACCATTTACCAAGTTTGATGCTTATACATTGAAAACTGAGGTTTCTATGGACATCTGAAAACCCTTAAAGTAATAGTTTCAAAGAAAAGTAGAGGGCCAGCATTCAGGTGTAAATTCAGTAACAATGCTGTGAGTTGTAATTCATGCAGTTCTGGACTAGGACTCTTAGCCCAGAAAATTTCATGGACCTGGCACAACTAGTTCTGGAGATATTTCAGTCTGAACATGGTCACTCAGACAGTGATGCCAAAACGGGGTGAAAAACAAACTTTTTTTTACAGATTTTTTGTAAAAAAAAGTATGCACAGTAGAGATCTAAAATTTTGTATATGATCTATTGGGGATATTACCCATCACATAGATTTTTTTCAGACAAATCTGAGGGGGTCAGGTGGGGACCATTTGATGATTGCAGCTGGAATGACCCTGAAGTTCTTAGCAATGCATATTACTAGTAAAAAATTAAGTTTTGATATATTTGCAGTAGGAAATTTACAAAATCTTTATGGAACATGATCTGTACTTAATATCCTAATAATTTTTGGCGTAAAAGAAAAATCGATAATTTTAACCAATGCAATGTATTTTTGTCTATTGCTACAAATATACCAGTGCTACTTAAGACTGGTTTTGTGGTCCAGCATCAAAAATATTAATAAAAAAAACAAAACAAAAAAAAACGGTTCAAAATAAAACAATTACATGTAATTACATATATCTGAAGCAAAGGTGTAATGGCAGATCAAGCTGGATTTAGAGGAAAATGATTTATTTTTAAGGTCAAACCTGCTGAATGCCCAGGCACAGGTAGTAGATGCTATCGGGTTCGTAAGGCTCGCCGTTCGGCCTGCGGACCTCCTTGATGAAGCGGCACAGACCGTAACTCAGATCCGCAGAAGTGCACTGCAAAACATCCTCCTTCATAGTCATTGGACCTGCTGAATAAGACACAGTGGGAGAAGAAAAAGTTGTTAGGACACATGGTGGGTCAGCGCAATGTCACACACTAACTGTGACAGTGACCTTTACTAACGACACACGCTGCATGAGTCATGAAGCAGACGGAGAGGTAACGACTCCGTGTTCTGACCCATATGTGTGAACTTACGGGACTGCTGCTGCTCTTGCTCGCTCTGTCCTGTTTTCATTCGCACCCAGCTGGCCCAGGCTTCGACGCCGTACATTTGGTTGAGCTTTGTGCTGGAGGTACTAAGCCAAACACCGCCCGACGTATCGGTGCCAGATCGCTTACGACCCTGAACGAGACACAAAAACACAATTTTTGTTACTAGGACATTATGAAAGAAAGATTAAACCAAGTAAATCAAATATCTTAAAATATGCTGTTTCACAGCTCTTTGGAATAGCAAATAAGTCAAAGTGCTAAAATAACTAAAACTGAAAATAAAGCAAAATAGAAATATTTTAAACATTACTAAAAAATCTGGTAACAGTTTTTTTTTTAAGGTGTCGTTGTTACACATGTAATATGTACTTAGTATTATAATAACAATTAATTATGCATAATTAAATGCAAGCAACCCTAAGCCAAATCCTATGCATAAAGTAAGTACATGTAGTTTATTAATATTACTCAGTACTTTACAAATGTATAATTACACTGTAACAAGGGCTCCTTAAAATAAAGTGTAACCAACATTTTTAAAAGTAACAAAAAAGCACTAAATTACTAAAACTAAAAAGAGAACTGAAAATATGAAAATAAAATTTAATTAAAAACATTAAATAATATGAAAGTATAAAATACTGACATTTTATTACTTTTATTTCAGTATTATTACTTAAATAATACTGAAATAATAGTAAATAATACTGAAATAACATTCATTTTAAAATAGATGAAGATAAATTACATTGTATATAAAAATTATAGCTAATATATATATATAAAAAAATAATAATAATAAAATAAATTAATTAAAAAAAAAAACTTTTTTTTTTTTCCCCAGAAGCAACAATAATTTTACTGGGAAAAAAATATTTTGTTAGCATGATTAGCAAGTTAATAGCATGTTTATAACATTAGCATGTTACTAGCTTGTTGATAACGTTGTTAGCACGATTAGCAAGTTATAGCATGATTCTAACATGATTAGCAAGTTACTAGCATGTTTATAGCCTGATTAGCATGTTTCTAGCATGATTAGCAATTTAGTAGCATGTTGTTAGCATGTTTCTAGCATAATTAGCATGTTGTTAGCATGTTGCTACCATGATTAGCATGTTAATAGCATGTTCATTCAAAGAAATAAAAAAATAAAAGAAAATAAAAAGAAAAATACATTTCTTTCCAGAAGCAGCAATAAATTTACTGGAAAAAATGTTTTGTCGTTAACATGTTGTTAGCATGACTAACAAGTTAATAGCATGATTAACAAGTTACTAGCATGTTTATAGCCTGATTAGCATGTTGCTAGCATGTTTGTAGCACGATTAGCATGTTACTAGCTTGTTGATAACATGTTAACATGATTAACAAGTTAATATGATTCTAGCATGATTAACAAGTTACTAACATGTTTATAGCCTGATAAGCATGTTGCTAGCATGTTTATAGCACGATTAGCATGTTGCTAGCATGAGTAACATGTTACCAACTTGTTGATAAGATGTTAACATGATTAACAAGTTAATAGCATGATTCTAACATGATTAACAAGTTACTAGCATGTTTATAGCCTAATTAGCCTGCTACTAGCTTGTTGATAACATGCTGCTAACATGATTAGCAAGTTAATAGCATGATTCTAACATGATTAACAAGTTACTAGCACGTTTATCGCCTGATTAGCATTTTGCTAGCATGTTTCTAGAACGATGAGACGTTTCTAGACGTTTCTAGAGCATGATTAGCATGTCACTAGCTTGTTGATAACATGTTAGTATGATTAGCAAAAGATAATAGCATGATTCCACCATTAGCAAGTTACTAGCATGTTTACAACCTGATTAGCATGTTGCTAACATGTTTCAAGCATGATTAGCATGTTACTAGCATGTTTAACATGTTGCTAGCTTGTTTCTAACATGATTAATATGTTTCTTGCGTGCTTCTAACATGATTAGCAAGTTACTAGCATGTTGCTAGCATGACTAACATGTTTAAACCAGCTAAAATCAATTGATTATGTAAAAAAAAACAGCTTAAAACCAGTCTAGGCTGGTTGTCTAGTATTAGTTGGTTTAAGCTGAAAATAGCTGGTTTAACCTTGGCAGGTCTCCCAGCTTGGCCAGCTAAGACCAGCCTGACCAGCTAAAAAGTGGCCAAAACCACATTAAAACCAGCCTGGGAGACCAGCCAAGGCAGCCATTCAGCTTAGGCTGGTTTTAGCGTGTTTTGTTTTGTTTTGTTTTTTTTAAGTAGGGAGTTGTTAAGCTTTACTATAGCAATAAACAGTTTAGATGCACCATAGGTCTCTTTGTGTAAAAGTTTTCACCCCCTCAATGAAAGACCATGGGATTTTAGGTGGTTTTCGAAAACCGTAAGCCAGATCAGTTAGAAAAGATATAGCAGCTGCTTATACAGCAGATCGGCAAGTTGCCTTTCTCAAGCCAACTTAAATATGTAAATAAACAAATAGATCAAATGTATAGCAATGAATGAAGCCAATAAAAGATGATGCATGAGTATGCCTTACACTAAGTACAAACATAAACAATAACATTCGATTCAAGTAAAGCAGACGCAGACACTTCAGAATGTAAAAAAACAACAACATTTTGACAGATGCCGACACATTCGTTTCCTTTTATGGCGAATTTCTTCAACTGCAGCAGCCTCCATGGCAACCACTCCTCCATCATCTCCTTCACTTTCAGCTTCTTCTGTCCCCATCTGGCCTGCATTCAGTCTCATTGTATTTGGCTGCGTGGTGTTATGTACAAACTTCTCTGTATCTTTCAGCGTTCTTTTCTAAAGAGCCTCTGCTTCACACTTTAAACAAGCTAGACCGGTCCTATGCGCCAGGTTTCCTCCGGAGGGATACGAACCATCCAAATGCCATCTGACGGTATCACACTTCTCACTGCACCCGTTTCTTTTCCTTCCTTTCCTTTTCTTTCCTGACAGAATAAAAAATGTTCCTGACGATTCCTGGTGGCAATTTTGATCTATCAATTCCTTTCTAGCATCAATATCATTTTCAAACTCCTTGTACAGGTCATCAAATCTGGGATGGATTTTAAGTACAGTTGAGGTCAAAAGTTTACATCCCCCTTTAAGAATCTGCAAAATGTTATTTATTTTACCAAAATAAGAGCGATCATACAAAATGCATGTTATTGTTTACTTAGTACTGACCTAATAAGATACTTCACATAAAAGATGTTTACATATAGTTCACAATAGAGAAAATAATTTATAAAAATGACCGTTTAAAAGTTTACATCCCCTCGATTTTTAATACGGTGTTGTTACCTGAATGAACAGTTTTTTTTTTGTTTAGTGATAGTTGTTCATGAGTCCCTTGTTTGTCCTGAACAGTTAAACTGCCCGCCATCACACAAATTCTATGGTTTTCCAGCATTTTTGTATATTTGAACCCTTTCCAACAATGACTGTATGATTTTGAGATCCATCTTTTCACACTGAGGACAACTGAGGGACTCATATGCAACTATTACAGAAGGTTCAAATGCTTACCAATGCTCCAGAAGAAAACATGACGCATTTAGGAGCCAAGGGTGAAAACTTTTGAAAAGAATGAAGATGTGTACATTTTTCTTATTTTGCCTAAATATCATATTTTTTCCATTTTGTACTGCCCTTCAGATGCTACAGAAGATACTTACATGTTTCGCAGAAGACAAAATAAGTTAAATTTACCCAGATTCCTTCCAGGCTCTTAATGCATAGTTTTTCCTTCTGAAGCATCAGTGAGTGTTTGAACCTTCTGTAATAGTTGCATATGAGTCCCTCAGTTGTCCTCAGTGTGAAAAGATGGATCTCAAAATCATACAGTCATTGTTGGAAAGGGTTCAAATACACAAAAATGCTGAGAAACCAAAGGATTTGTGGGATCTGAAGGACTTTTCTGATGGACAGCAGGCAGTTTAACTGTTCAGGACAAACAAGGGACTCATGAACAACTATCACTAAACAAAAAAACAGCTGTGGATCATCAGGTAACAACACAGTATAAAGAATCAAGCATATGTAAACTTTTGAACGGGGTCATTTTTATAACTTCAACTATTATTTTCTCTTGTGGACTATATGTAAATGTCTTTTATGTAAAATATATATTTCAGGTCAGTACTAAATAACATGCATTTTGCATGATCCCTCTTACTTTGGTCAAATAATTAACATTTTGCAGATTCTGAAAGGGGAATGTAAACTTTTGATCTCAACTGTACATTAAACCATTCACATTTGATATTTTTTCTTCTCCAGTTTTAACTTGTAGGGTAACAAGTCTAAGAAATGATAATAAAAAAAAGACAAATTCTTCATAGATTAAGCTAAGCTCACTCAGAAATTGGAGCCGGTATTTTAAGCTTTGAAAAATAGGAGTTTTATTTCTGTCAGTAACCTAGTAAAGCTCTGTAATGAGCAATAGTCTGTAGGGGATGATGGGACTATGACATCTACATGTGTAATTTCAGCACACAACACATCTGAATTAAGAAGTGTTAAAGGAATGGATCACCCACAAATGAAATGCTATTCTGTTTCACAGAAGAAAGAAATCATACAGGTTTTAAATAACATGAAGGTGAGTAAATGTCATTTATGACAGAATTGCTATTTAATGAGTTCAGTTTAGTTTCATTTTGTTTCAAAGCACATCCAAAACCAGAGGTGGATTCATACTTTTCTTACAGCTTTTTAATGTGGCATGAACAATACTGTTTATTTCCAGGGATAACAGTGACATTATTTATTAAATTAATATTTTATTGAATTTATTTAGCCAGATGAACACAGACTCCTCTGACTGTTTATTAAATGGTCCACAACATTCAAAATTTAATGGGAAACCAACTTTTTGTTCATGTCCACAGTCCACAAATTAGCCCAATTTTCGACAACAGCAATTACATTTGTTCTTCTCCTTGAGAACTTGAATGGTTTATTGCACAATGTCTTGTATAACCAAAGGTACATCGCTTTATAGAAGTCTCCACAACTTTTCTATGTACAACAAAACAAACCTGATGAAAGAACAACAAAGACGACTTTTGCCAATGACAAATGAAAAACATAAATACCTACATCTGCTATGTGCAAATCATTTTTAAAATGACCAGTCAAAAATGGAAACTACCTATAGATGACAATGCAAGAAATGATACAAATGCTTTGGAACATTTTAACAGTCCTGTTAATTTTGACAATAGACACAGCCAAAATTATCTTAAATACTAAAAACCTTAAAAAACTAAGCTTTCTTTGAAGAAATAGTCTCTTTGCAATTAGTGTGCTCATAAGTAAATACACTGATCAACTTGTCACTTGACATGAATTGAATCTATACCTAAACTATACAGTGTCAGAACCATTACTAATGTATAACAACTACTTTTCAAGTGAAAAACAAGACAGACTTGATTTGGCAGACTTCATAATTGGACAAAAGACTTTGGAAACACTTCAGTCTTTATCATTCATCTAAAAGTTGGGAAACAACCCACTTCAACAGACTTCACACTTCAACCTTCCAAACTGTGAAAAGACTCTGGCCGATTCTCTGTCGTGCTGTCGTTCGTGACAAATGCCTCCGAAATAAGCCAGGAATCTGATTCTGTCAGATTACATACCCTTTTTCTGGGAGGGTGGCTGTCTCGGCCCCTCTTACGTCTCTTCAGCGTCAACACCAGTCTGTTCTCTTTAGCTGCTCCAGGGTCAACTGACGCTGTGAAATGACATAATGTGTTATTATTTTGAGAGATTTTACACATTACAGAAACACAAAATCTGTTCAAATGTATTTTTAACGCAAGAGATTAAAAATGTGTCATGTCACTGAATCACGTTTTAGTAGCATCAGGAACATTTCATGCACTGCTTTCAAAAATAGCACTTGTTTTTTTTTTTTCATCAAACTTCATCAAGAATAAAATATTATCCACATTTGTTCAAACATGAATGCAAATGGCATTAGAACATGCTATAAACTAAGGCTTAGTCCATAAAATGCTGAAAAACTGCTGGAAAAATCAGTTTTAGTTAGCACTGAGTTTTGAGAAAGATGGACAAAAATAGTGTCTTTTTTCCATGACGAGACACGATGAGATAAAGATGAGACAACAGTAAGGTCAGTAAATGATAACTGACTATCATCATGCAATTTGATGACGAAAAAAAAAAGAGACTAAAATGTATTAGAAAAAATTAAAAACTTCAGCAAAAACCTATTTTTATTTTTGTGAAAACTTTTGTGAAAAGCAAGGTTGACTAAATATGATAACTAAAATGCACATTTGAGTAAGACTAAATTAAAAACAGCTGCCAAAATTAATACTGCTGTACGGTTAATTAATAATAATCTTATTGCTAAAATGTCAAGTTCTCTTCGACTAAAACTAGACTAAAATACTTTCGATTTTCTTTGACTAAAACTAAATAGGATAAGGTTGACTAAATATGATAAATACTAACAAGGACATTCAACACAGCACTGGAAGACTAAAACTGAAAAACAGCTGACAAAATTAACTCTAGACAAACAGCACAAATCATTAATATGTTGACATGTTTTACTAGAGAAAAAAAATAACTGAGATTAAAGAGATGACAATTACTCTATGATTTACTCACACTCAAGCCATCCTAGAAGCATATGACTTTTTTTTCTTTCAGACAAATGCAATCAGAGTTACATTAAAAATTGTCTAGTCTCTTCCAAGCTTTATAATGGCAGTGAATGGCTGTTGAGATTTTGAAGTCCAATAAAGAGCATCCATCCATCATAAAAGTACTCCACACAGCTTTGGAGGATTAATAAAGGCCTTCAGAAATGAATAGATGCGTTTGTATAAGAAAAAATATCCATATTTTAAACTTTATACACTGTAATCTCTAGCTTCCACTAACTGTTGTACAAGACAATAGCATTTCAGCGAATGACGCAGGCGTAGCGCAAGATCCGGTAAAAATATGCTAGTCTCATGAGAACCAAGTTTTGTTAACAGCAAAGGAAAACCAGTCTCCTCTGACTTTTTTTTTTTTTTTTACTTACAGATCCTTGTTTTGTACTTCTAATTTGTGACCGGCATTTTGTTTTGCTCTCTCCACCGCACTTCCACGTTCGACCCCGCAAAAGCCAGATATTACGGTTTATAAAGTTTTAAATATTGGTATTTTTCTTACACAAATGCATCGATTCTCTTCAGAAGGCCTTTATTAACCCCCTGGAGCTGTGTGGAGCACTTTTTATGTTAGATGGATGCACTTCAATGGACTTCAAAATCTCAACAGCCATTCACTGCCATTATAAAGGTTGGAAGAACCAGGACATTTTTTAATATAACTGATTGTATTCATCTGAAATAATAAAGTCATATACACCTAGAATGGCTTGAGGGTGAGTAAATCAGGTAGTTATTTTCATTTTTGGGTGAAATATTGTTTTAATTCTAACTAAATATTTGAATCAATTAACATTTCTTAAATCTTTTACTTACAGCGGGGAAAATCATTTTCCAGATCTGGCTGCTCTGAAGACAAAGACGTGGTCGGAGCAGCTACCGGCTCCTCTGGTTCCGTCGATGGCACCGGTGGCTTCACATTGGCTCCAGGATCTTCAGTATCTGCCCAGCTGAAGGGTGTTGGTGTTGATCTGGCTTCTGACTCCAGATCACCACTGTAAGTGCTGCCCTGGTCTAAGCAAGACAATATGTGCAACACAATCAAACACAGAAAGAGTTGTTTGGATAACCAGAAGGTCCAATAATTATAAAATGTTTATGTACCATGTGACACAGGCTTGTCTTTTCCCTTCTCCACATCATCATCTTCCACTGAGCTCTGAGCAGGCAGGCTAGATGTAGTGTCTTTCTGTTCGGCACCTTCTTGAGATCCAGGGATGACCATGGGAACAGGCACCTGGGAGGTAACAGCACAAAATAATTCAAGATGAGCTCTGCGCTATAGCACAGAATAACTGTAGATAATTACAAAGATGGCATACCGGTAGAGGTAGGCCCAGTGGAAAGGGTGTGTACTGGGTGTATAGATGCATTGGCACTGGTATGTAAGATTGGCACCGGCACGGGCACCGGCACTGGCACCAACTTCACCGTCTCTCCGTTTTCATCAATCACTGAGGATGGAGAAAGTGTACATGCAGTGTCATGTCAACATATTTTGCATTGCTTATGACCGTACCGCATAACAATTTTTGGGAGACGTGATAGTAAAAGTGAGGTAGGCCAACCTGTTTCACACAAATTTGTAGATACTGGAGGCTCTGGCTGACACTGGACACCTTGCTCTTCAGTAATAGGTCTGCACATGAGAGCTTTGTTCTTCAACATTCTTCGATATGGAACAGCAGCCACTGCAGCGTCGGTTTGTGTGCTCGCCTGTTAGAAAAATCATTAGATATAAGGGCTTTTATATAAACCAAAATTTATTTTTATATAAACCAAAATTTCAGTAGCCAATACCAATAACTAAAGCAAAACTAATATATCAAACACCTTTATTTATAAATATTTGTTTTAATGAGAATTTGATTTATTTTGTTAAAAGTTTACTTTTTCTTTTTTTTTTTTCTTTTTTAGAAAGGCAAGTTTTTATTTCTATAAATTCATTTTCACATTCATTGCCATTCAAAAATTTAGTGTTTCTGAAAGAAGTTTCTAATATTTGACCAAAAATACAGTAAAAACAGTAATACTGCAACAATTTTAATACATTTCTATTTCAAAATATACTAAAGTAAATTAATCTTTTGATGCAAAGCTGATCTTGCAGAAATTAATTACTTGAGTCCTCAGTGTCACATGATTCTTCAGAAATCATTTCAATATGCTTAGTGCTCAGGTAACATTTTTTATTAAAGTTATAAAATTAAGGAGACCTTCTTCTTTAAAAATGTATAAAGTGCTTTGAGTTTCGAGAAAAGCGTTAAGTACAAAAGTAACAAATTTATTAAAACAGTTGCACTGTTTCATATTGTTGATACTATGACACTTTACTGAGGTTTAGTCAACTGAATGTATCATTGCTCAATTATTTTTGTTTGAAACAGAAATTGAAATGAAACTCGTTTAAAAAAAAAAAAAAAAAAAAAACTTAACCCAAACTTTTGCATGGTACCGTGTACTTCATATAACACTTCGTAACAATGTGTGCATCAGTACTTACTTCTCCTATGTTTTTTGAGCTGGCATTTGAGGTAGGTAGAGCTCCTGCAGAGAAAATTAATGTCATTAAAACATAAGTTAAAAAAAACATTGCATTTTGATTCCATTTAAGGTCACAACAAAGAAAAACATGACAGCTGAATACCTGTGAGAGCAGTATTTCCAGGTAATGTGGAGGCCAGCGACACCACACCACCAATCACAGGCATGTCTTTTGACAGAGATAATGGAGCTTGAACTGTAGTGGTGTTTGACGCGGTACCTTTAATGATGAAGCAACAAGAGAAAGTACTTCTTATAATAAATCATTAAATTTTACAGTAGAAACACTGCAGGTCTTTATCAATAGGTTTCACTACGCTAAATACAGCTGAGGTCAAAATTTTACATACACCTTCTGCAAAATGTTAGTTATTTCACCAAAATAAGAAGAATCATACAAATCGCATGTTATTTTTTATTTAGTACTGACCTGATATTTCACATAAAAGATGTTTACATATGGCCCACAAGAATAAATAGTTGAATTTATGAAAATGACATGGTTCAAAAGTTTACATACACTTGATTCTTAATACGGTGTTGTTACCTGAATGATCCACAGCTGTGTTTCTTTGTTTAGTGATAGTTGTTTATGAGTCCCTTGTTTGTCCTGAACAGTTAAAATGCCCGCTGTTCTTAAGAAAAAATCCCTCAGGTCCCACATGTTTTCTTTATTACCATTTTTATGTATTTGAACCCTTTCCAACAATGACTGTATAATTTTAAGATCCATCTATTCACACTAAGAAGAACTGAGGGACTCATATGCAACTATTACAGAAGGTTAAAACACTCACTGAGGCTTTAGAAGAAAGCATGATGCATTAAGAGACTGGGGTAAAAAACTTTTGAACAGAATGAATATGTGCACACTTTTTTTTTTGTTTGTTTTTTATATTTAGCCAAAATATTTTTTTTTTTTTTTTTCATTTTGTACTGCCCTTCAGAGACTATAGAAGATGCTTACATGTTTCCCAGAAGACAAAAGGTAAATTCACCCTGATCTCCAAATTCAAGAATTTTTCACCCCCCAGCTCTTAATGCATTGAGTTTTTTTTCTGGAGCATCTATGAGCGTTTGAACCTTCTGTAATAGTTGCATATGAGTCGCTTAGTTGTCCTCAGTGTCAAAAGATGGATCTTAAAATCATACAGTCATTGTTGGAAAGGGTTTAAATACACAAAAATGCTGAAAAACCAAAGAATTTGTGGGACCTGAAGGATTTTTTTGAAAAACAGCAGGCAGTTTAACTGTTCAGGACAAACAAGAGACTCATAAACAACTATCACTAAACCCAAAAAAACAGCTGTGGATCATTCAGGTAACAACACAGTATTAAGAAATCAACTGTATGAAAACTTTTGAACAGGATCATTTTCTCTTGTGGACTATATGTAAATATCTTATGTGAAATATCTTTTTCAGGTCAGTACTAAGTGAAAAAAAACAACATGCATTTTGTATGATCCCTCTTATTTTGGTAAAGCAATTAACAGTTTGCAGATTCTGCAAGGTACATGTAAACTTTTGACCTCAACTGTAAATAAATGCGTTAAAAACAAATGGTAGACCTACTATATAGTTTTAGATACAAAACTACATGGGGACGTACCGTTGCTTGCCGGCTGATGAGGGGTAATGCACTTTGAACAAAACTGCAGCAAACAGGTCAGGTTACAGAAGTGTCTTGTTGTTCCATCCCAGACGAGGCTTTCCTTTAGTGAGCCCTGATTCTTACAGCCATGACACTTGGCCATCTGAAATAAATTCATACAGAAATGATGCAAAAATGAGCAACAGTTAAAACAATGATAGGAACAATTCAACAGTGTATATCTTGCATACAAAAGCAAACACTGATGATCAGCTTGCAATATAATTTAACCCCAACCAAAGAGGTTTTCTTAAAGAAATAAAGAACAAATGCTATCTCTAACCTCATAAAAGAGCACTGTGTAGAGAGACATGCACTCCTCTGTGCAAAACTCCTCAAGTTTGCCCCCAAAGAAGTTCTGAATGGTTTTGTGGGTCATGTTTTGACAGTAGGCACAAACCCTGCATTGACCTCCATGTCGTTTAGTAAGGTCGTGCTTGAAAAGCAGTTTACAGCCTATAAAAGATAATAGAATGAATGAAAGGCGAGTAAATGTATGTGGAAAAGTGAGGCATAAACATCAAAGATTATTTTGAGTTCTCAACTTGTTTTTCTTCATAATTTCACATTGCACATCAAATGGCCAGCCAAAACATGAACTAAATTATTTACCGTAAGCAAGTACACTCTTAAAATTAAAGGTTCTTTATTGGCATAAATGGTTTTATGAAGAACCCTGAAGATTCATGGAACCTTTCAAATGAAGCAAAGGTTCTTTATAGTCAAAAAAGGTTCTTTAGATTTTTGAAATGTTCTTTAAAATGGTTCTTTTAGGAACTGTTCACTGAAAGGTTCTATGGGGAACCAAAAATGGTTCTTCTATGGCATCACTGCAAAAACACTCCTAAAAGAACCATTTTAAAGAACATTTCAAAAATCTAAAGAACTTTTTTCAACTATAGAAAACCTTTGATGCATTTGAAAGGTTCCATGGATGTTCGAGGTTCTTTATAGAACCACTGATGCCAATAAAGAACCTTTATTATTAAGAGTGTAAATGAAAATGTCCCAAGAAATGTAATATTATTAATGTGAACTGCATAAGCAATATAGTCATTTTTTTACCCAGTGGTTAAGAACTACCAATTTATTCCCTCATTTTTGTTAAATCATTGTCACAATTTAAAAATTAATTCCCTCATTTTCATTGTACTAAAATACAATGCATTGTACTAAAATTGTGGCTGCAAAAACGAGGCACCAAATCAGCAAAGCATGGCCACAAATGAACAAGTTCTACTTTATCTGTGGCCAAATCATGAGGGGTTCCATAAAAAAACAAAAACACAAAAAAACACAGATATAAGTATCAAGAAAAGAGGTTTCACAAACCTTCACAACAGAAAGATCTCGGCTGCTTTTCGTATGTGATGATGTCTTTGACCACTTTCTCTATTTTGCAGTATTCGCACAAAGCTTTCACGTTGCTTTCCCTCTTAAATGTGTCGCAACACGCTCGAGAACAGAACAACCCTGCGTGACCCTAAGAGAAGAAAAATGTTTTGTTGAAGCTCTACAAAAAAATAATTTCACAAAATATCACACATCACACTTGCAATTGCACTGAATATCAATAACAGCTGTGATTCAGCCACCGATTCGGTCACACTTGCTCATGTGACTGTTTTTGGAAGCCATACCTTGAACTGGAAGACCTCAGGTTTTGAGCTGAACTGATTCTGGCACTGCTTGCACGTCAGCCGTACTGCGTCAGAGGACGAGGGGGGCTTGTTTGGCCATTGCTGCTGGGCGTCTTGCGAGTTCACCACACCAGGAGCCGGCACGTAAGTCGGAACTGGGTTTTGATTGGAGGGTGGTACAAAAGGTGGGGGAGGGTTGTGGTTTGGGGCAGGAACACTGGGTGAAGTTTGAGTGGGCTGGAGATGGTCTGTGGTGGGTCGAGGTGGAGCAACGCTCTGAGGCTGAGGTCCATGCGAGTTTCCGTTCATCTGGTTATGAGGTACAGGTGCATTCAGTTTCTCCTATAGAGAGAAAAAAAAAAGGACAATTTACATCTGATTACTAAAACCAACATAATTGTGTGAAGGAAAGAGCAGATGCAAACAAGCACCTTATTTTTCCCGTAAGAGTGGGCATGGCCATTTCTAAATTTAATGTGTCTGGCTTCCAGTCTCATCTGTTTCCAATTGCTTTTAGTTGTACAAAACAGCTTGATTTGCTGCTTAATATTGCAAACTGGTGTGTCTAACCACATTATTTTAATATATTATCTTAATTATGAACACAACGGTTTGTAGTGCGAACAGTTTTACCGTTTACTGGACTTGGTTAATCTTCTTGTTATTTCCCTACGGCGGTTTATGAACCGGAAGTTTCACACATGACCAAAAAACAGCTTACTTCCGCATTGAAAAATAAGGTGGATAGACTATACAAACTATTATAATCCAATTCTTTTATAACTAATAATGTGGATAGAAATAAAGTCCATCACATAAAAACATCTGTTTAAAAAAAATGGAAAAGAGACAAAGAATGCAATACCTGGAATTTGCCCACACAATCTAATGAGCAGAAGTTCCTAATGGACCCATCGGAAATAGCAAGGTGATACTGAGGAACGGCTACCTTCTTGCAAGTTGTGCATGGGAAAGAGGTGCCTAAAGAGCAGAGCAAGACAGATTAGCGCGAGAAAAATTCTTATAAAACCTATCGAAGAATGTGTCACACACTAAAAACAATGCAATTTTTTAAAAATCTTTTTATTTTAAAAGATAAGTAATTTAACAAATTATGAAACTGAATAAATTATTAATCATTTATATTTTTACTAAAACATTTTTTAGACATTGAAGACAACTGATTGAGTTTTTCATAACTGAAAATATTTAAATTATGAAAATAATTAAATTATGAAAATAATTTTTTAAAACTGTAATGACAATTGACCCTTTGCAAAAAGCTTGATTGACAGGCGATCTGACCAATAATAACGCAGAATCCGTAATTCTGTCCGACAAACAAATCAGACAGGAGAGTAGATTAACTTCATTAGACTTCAACTTAAAAAAAATTGTGTGTATTAACTTCTAATAAGGCAATCTGTCGCGACACATTATAGAGCAAGATTAACTTCCGTGGACATAAACTTGAAAAATTGTGTGTACTGACGTCCACGGTTGAAATAAAATACATTCTGATGTTCCATCATGTTTTTTCATGCTTTACGTAAAGAAGAAAAGATGATTGGTTCATGTGTCGATTGATCTAAAAAGGGAATACACTAATCTGTCACTAAACAACACATTAAAGAAGTTGTTGACTTACAGAACAAAGATTCACATATAATGTACTCACCCCCTTGTCATCCAAAATGTTCACGTCTTTCTTTCTTCAGTCGTAAAGAAAATGTTTTTTTGAGGAAAACATTTCAGCATTTTTCTCTATATAGTGGATTTCTATGGTGCCCCGAGTTTGAACTTCTCCCTCAACTTCAAAATCGTCCTATATCACTGTTTTACCTTTTTTATTAAGGGTGTTTGATCTTCTTTGCATGTTCACTTTGCAAAGACTAGATTGGTACTTCTGCAGCGATGTAGGATGATTTTGTATTTTTTTTTTTGAAGTTGAGGGAGAAAACACGATTGGAGTTTTTCGACATACCCTAACTGTCTTGAACCAGAATACACAGAGATCAGGCAGAACAAGACAAGAAGAGCATTTGAGATTAAAAAGTATTTAAACTGTATTTTTTTTTAATGAAAATAACTGATCATTTTCGCTAGATAAGACCCTTCTTCCTCAGCTAGGATTGTTTACAACCGCATTTGGGATCGTTTAAAGCTGCATTTAAACTGCATTTTGGAAGTTCAAACTCGGGGCACCATATAAGTCCATTATATGGAGAAAAATGCTGAAATGTTTTCCTCAAAAATATAATTTCTTTACGACTGAAGAAAGAAAGACATGAACATCTTGGACGACAAGGGTGTGAGTACATTGGCTGTAAATTTTTGTTCTGGGGGTGGACTTTTTGGACAAAAAACGGTATTTACTGTTTGAAATTCGTAAAAAATGACAGCATTTTAAAACTGAGACCTTGTTTCATACCAGAAGTAACCTGCTCTGTCTTGTCTGTCGGCGTGTTGTCCTCTTTGCTCCGCGATGTAAGTTTCACTGCACGAGAACATGATGTGTACTGTGAGAGCGGCATTGTTTGTCGGACATAGCAACAGTAACTAAGGAGGGCGGGTTTTTGCGAAGGGTCAATTAAACACCAAGTAAAACACCATAATGAAATTTTTTAAATTACAGTAACAATATGCTTAATTGTCATCAGCGCAAACAGAACAAAACATCAATGTATTTATTTTTAAATACGTTTTTCCCCTTTTAATTTTGGGATGAAATGTGACCTGGACACACAAAAGAAGATATTTGTCATGGTGCTCTGTTACCACACAATATTTACCTGTCAAACTGGGAGACGCTTGACTCAAAGCCACACATCTCTGAGAGCAGAAGAATTCTGTAACACCCTGTATGTTTGTCCCTTCCATCATTTGTTCAATATTTTTGATATCTTGGCAGTAGGGACAGTGAAGCCTCTTGCCACTTTTCTGCAAAAGACAACAGCTTTAAATTATTTTGTTTTCAAAACATATTTTTGGGCTTTTCACTTGTATTGATTCCAAAGTTATAGCAGAGAGGAAATGGGATCGGGAAACAAGTCAATTTCAAATTTGCATATCCCACAGGAAGTAAACATGAATGAATCAGACCATGAATAACAAACACAGCGTGAGCTGTCAACAGCGATTTCATTCGTGTACTGTTGGGGTACCTGTTTGTAAGTGGCGATGCATTCGGTGCAGCAGAACTTTTTGATACTATCTTCTATCTGAACCAGGTGATAGTTTCCTGAGGCTGTACAGTTGCCACAGTTTTCGCAATAGCTCATGTAGAGGTTTCTGGAAGATCTGAAGCGTGCAAAGCATTCGTCGCTGCACAGCTTGTGCACGGCACCCAGATGAGTCACTTCATGCTGAATCTGTAAAGCAAAGAAAAAGAGTGCAAGTCTTAAACACAGCATTTAACTGGATGAATTCCAAGTCACACTGACGTTCTATGACCTTGTAGTGGGCTGAAAAGATGTTTACACAAGAATTGTGTGACATTTTTCTGCATCTCACATCGTAAGTGTTGCGTTTTTAAGATAGCATGTCGCATTAAAGTCTGAGGACAATAATATACGGCTTATTTTACCTTCTATGGATTATTTACACTTCCCCACTGAGATTATTTTTAAAATGAAAATACTCAGTATATTTATGATTGTTAACGTGGTAAAATCTAAAAGCTTATCAAATTGTGTAAAAGGCTCATTAGCTCATAATGCAAGATAATGGTGCAAAAAAAGCATTTTCAAGATAATTGACCCCTCAAGCAGGATTACAACATGTTGGGCTGTAATTTACCATGTCTGTTCTAGTTTTGAACATAATATCTTGCACTCTTTATTTGGAAAACTGCATTTCATCATAGTGTACTTACAAATAACCTTAACAATCTGCATTTATTGAAAACAATTCAACCCATAAGCAGGTAACAAATTATGCAAAAATCAAAGCAACAAAATGTTTGTTTCGTCTAAATTTACATCACATGTATAACTTAAGTCTTACCTCTTTGACCAACTTACACACGCCACATTGTGTATATAGATCTGGAGGTGCATCTTCGTATCTGTCTTTATAAATACTTAGACAAGCTGGGCTGCAGAATTCCTTTAGTGTGTTCATGGAGCCCACTGGGATGGTTATCAAGTCTTTTAGATTGACAATGACCCTTTGGAACAATAAAGATTTAAAAAATGATCACATACTGTAGCATTTGTGACCCTGGACTACAAAACCAGTCATAAGGGTCAATTTTTTGAAATTGAGATTTATACATTATCTGAAAGCTGAATAATTGATTTAATTGAATTGATGCATGGTTTGTTAGGATAGGACAATATTTGGCCGAGATACAAGTATTTGAAAATCTGGAATCTGAAGGAAAAAAAAAAAAAATCGAAATATTGAGAAAAATCGCCTTTAAAGCTGTCCAAATGAAGTTCTGAGACATGCATATTACTAATCAAAAATTAAGTTTTCATATATTTACAGTAGGAAATTTACTAAATATCTTCATGGAACATGATCTTTACTTAATTTCCTAATGATTTTTGGCATTAAAGAAAAATCGATCATTTTGACCCATACAATGTATTGTTGGCTATTGCTACAAATATACCCACGCTACTTATGACTGGTTTTGTGGTCCAGGGTCACATTTGTATAACTGCATTAAATTATGCATAATCAAGTATCTGAACCATTTTCAAGGTTATATAAATGATGTCCATATTTTTAAAGATAGCTGCTGTCTTAAAGTGATAGTTCATCCAATAAAAAACTACTAATTTACTGTTTTGTCTTTGCAAATTAACATTTTTCTTCCTTGAAACATAACAGTAATTGTTTAGATTTTCTCAGCTGCTGTTTTTCATTGAAAATGACCTCCAAAAATGACTATGGATCACCATGAGTCAGATTTACTAATAGCTTCCATTATTGCAAACTCTTTTGGCATTAAAGAAACTACTGTCACTTTACTAAATTACTTTAATCACTTATGGTTGATGTTTCTTACTGTTTAAGAAAAAAAAAAAAAAAAAAATCAAGATTTTTATTAGTGTATGGGTCGTTGTGTCCACACACTAAGAAGACATTTATATGCAAAGTAAATTTTGCATCAGATTTCCCCATTAACACATTCTCAGTTATCTATACAATTATTAAAGTGAAAGAAGATGAATTAATTATATACTAAACAACAAAGTATATAAATAATCAGAACTCACTTAAGGCAGAGGTGGCAGGTCTTCTTAGGGGCAATAATGGGGGTAAACTGAACTGAGGGTAAACTGAAACTAGTTAGACACATGGTGGAGCAAAACAGCTGGTTGGAGCCTTTTCGCTGGAATGCCGTTTGACCCTTCTGGAGGACTTTAGAACAGCCTGAGCAGCAGATCCTCACTGTGGGTGGAGGAGCATGGACCTGGGGCGGCTGGGGAGGAGGCTGCAGGTGGGCTTGCGGCATTATTTGCGGCTGCATTCGGGAGCGAGTCTGCATTTGAGGCTGCATCTGGGTCTTGGTTTGCAGCCGGAGCTGAAGCTGAGTTTGGGTTTGAGCTGGCAGAAGTATAGTGGTTCCTCTGAGCGAAGCAGTGTTCTGGGACATCACTGAGAATGAAGATGCATGGGAGGACGCCATAGATGCTGTAGCAAAAGAACAGCAGGTATTTGTAACAGAAATCTCATTTTGTGCACTCTTGCTGAAGAATAGTATTAATTTGTTTTTAAAAAATCTAAACATTATAGGTAAATATTATTATTTAATGACTTGATTTTTTAGAACATTTTACTTGTGTCTTGAAAGTTGTTTTAAAGGCTGATTGGTCAAAGTACAGTTTCTTAGAAGGAAAAAAGAAAGCATATTAAAGCATATTGAGATCTATGCTTTTTAAAACATAATCAAAAAGCTGAAAATTGATGATATATCACCCAGACCTCATGTCACACATTTATTACGGACGGTTACAGTAAAGCTACTGATAAACAGTGACATGACAAAAGTGAAATCTTTATGCACTCACCAGAAACTGCATCACTGCTGTTTCCACTAACAGAGAAAACAGAGCTAATCCTCAGTTCATCTGATGCAGAGGAGGCCTGAAATGATTCAAAAGTCATTTATTACATACCACAAGTTTTGACAACAGATTGAACAGCATAGAACCAGACCAAACCTTACCTCATTCTCATTATTTTCCAGCTCCTGTTTAATACGGCTCATGTCGGACTGGGGCATTAACGCTTTATCATACTCTTCATCAACAGGCTCATCCTTAATTTGTATTACAGGTGAGTAACTTGTTTCTCTGTCTGCGCTTTCAGAAGGGGGGTCCGGCTGCAACTAGGAACAAAAAGCACTATTATCAAACATCACAAGTGCTATTTAACACTGGAACAACAACACTAAGAAGCAGGAAAAAGTGTGAAATAGGACTAAACTCTTCCGCTTCAACCACATACACTCAGTGGCCACTTTATTGGGCCAACCTGTACAAATGCCCATTAATGCAAATATCCTTCAGCACCCTGCCAATTCAATGCAGAATTTAAATGAATATTGAAAACTTGTTTAAACTTTACTCATCTCTCTGGTCATCCAATATGTAGAGTTTTTTTCTTCATCACAACAGATTTGGAGAAACTTAGCATTACCATTTTCACTCACCAACAGATCCTCTGCAGTGAATGGGTGCCGTCAGAATGAGAGTTTAACTCCAGTCCTTCAATTATTGTATTGTAAAGCTAAATCCACATAAATCATTTATTAAGGTGTTTTTACTTTAAACTGTCAATTCCAGTGCTTGATCTGTGAATATTTCTCTCCTTACTCAAACGAGATGACTTTTTCAATAAAAAAAAGTGACGATATGGCTAGAGGACTCATATTTTAGCCGGAAACAATGGGCTGAAATGAAAAACTTCTTAATGATATATTTGTTTCTTAAATACACGCAGCGTTTCACTTTGCAAGACGTTAATTGATGGACTGAAGTCATGTGGATTACTTGTGAATTATTGTGATGTTTTTTTTAACAGCTGTTTGGACTCTCATTCTGACAGCACCCATTCACTAGAGGATCCACTGGTGACCAAATGATGTAATGCTAAATTTCTCCAAATCTGTTCTTAAGAAGACACAAACTCATCTACAAACAGTGATAACATTTTTTTTTTTTTTTTTTTTTTTTTTTTTTTGTGAGCAGAGCTTATCTGGTTGCAGACAATGACGGTTTTCAAGTGGCAGTCGATGCCATGGAATAAAAAAAAAAAAAAAAAAGGTAAATGTAAGTTTATATTTAAAAATTCTGCCAGTATTCCTGCAATTCCGAGATTAAATCTCACAATTCTGATAAGTAAAAACAACTCGTCATTCTCTCTCTTCCCCTCGACTAGTTTGACAAACAAACTATTGTTGAGTTAAATCGAGTTATAAAGTCCGAACCAGGAGATATAAACTTGCATTTGCAAGAAAAAGTCAGAATTGTGAGATAAAATAAATAAATGTTATGCAAAACGTTAACAGTAATAGGTTTAAATATTACGCCATGCTGTAACTGTAGGGCTAATACAATGTGTCCCATATGAACAGTATATCTGAATATTATGTAGACATATTGTTTAAATCAAATTTATGCTTTAAAAGTAGAGTAATCATAGCAGTTTTCATGCATAATCTGTCTGTTTAAATGTCTGCGTTTAACTTAAAATGCAATCTTTGATGACAGTATTCTATAAAAAAATTCTGCATTCCGATTCTGTCAAAAAACACAAAAATATTTTTTTGTCCTCTTATTCCATGGATTTTACCCGTTTCACCCCACTTGTTACCAGCCATGCCGCTATGCGCACACAGCTGCAAGTGACGTAACTGTGATGTCTACTACGAATTGGTCTATAAAGAGGCCAATGAGTGCACGTTTCTATTAACACCATGTCACTGTGTTCTTCTTACAATAGCATACTTACAATAGCATCACTTCGCGATGACTCAATCCTAAGTTCAGACTGTACATCTTGGATATCTGACGCAGGAGAGCAAAAGCAGCATTTTGACATTCTCTTAATGTGGCATTCAGCTCATAAAATCAGTGGAGTAAATTATTCAGGAAAAAACACAGCAGAATTACTGAAATTAAATTGTATTTAGCATAATTGCATTTTGTTTTACCTATAATAGTGTCTGATGAAGGGGTAACAGGGGTGTCCTCAGAAACTTTCGCTCTCTCTTCATCCATTTCTACAGAGCCATTGATAGAGGAGCTGTTCTCTTCTGTAGTCAGAAAGTCCAGATAAGATAAACTTAAGTTGTTAAAAGTTTCTTTAAAATCTAAATACTGATTTGCTGCATAATAATTTTAAAAACAATGGGTCTCATTCACGAATAATGGATTCATTTTATTTTTTTCCAAATTCCATTTTTTCTGTTTTAATTTTTCTGGATTCCGTTTTTAATTTTTTCAACTCCTTTTTAATGACAAATTCAATTTTACTAATCAAAGAGCATGTCTAATGAATTAAAATCATGAAACTTATACAATTTCACATTCATTTAATAAAGGTTTAACAAAAAAATTCTGTGTTTTAGCATGTCTAATTATTTGAATGCATAATTAATTTATTCAAATTTATTCATAAAATAGCCTTATGAAAGTTTTTTTACCCTCAGAAAATCTTCTGGTTATCGAAGGCATAAAACATTAATTCGATTTATCTTTTAATTATTGAAAATTAAGCAAACTTTTTTTGGGGGGGGGGGGATGGGGGGGGCGCAAACAAAGGGGAATTTACTTTTATTTTGACGGGTTGCCATGTCTACCTTTACATTTCTGTGTGTATATGATATAACACTAGTTTTCCTAAAATGGAACGGTCAAATGCTGAAATCACCGTGAGCGCCATGCATGCTTTAGTGTGCGTAGTAAACAAAACCACTCGTCTGCTCCATTCATTAAAACAAAGACACGCAGAACATGCACAGGATTCACATTTAAATGGTATTTTTGCAGCGTAATATTTACAGATACTAGTCCATTTTGTGGTTTGAGTTAAGTGTAATGACCAACTTTTGATTAACTCATTCAAACTGACAAATTCCGTTACATTCCGCATTATTCAGTAAATTCCGTTTTTATGACTAGATTCCGCAATTCTGTCCGCTTTTTCCGCATCGCGGAAATCATAGAGCCCTATATTTATACACACAGTTGAACTTGTCTCAAAAAAAACTGCTTCACAACTTGTGTATATGCACAGAAATGTATTTAAAACTACTTTATACAGACCCAATAATAAAGGTGTGGTTTCAGTTGTTCCTACACATTTTTTCGCAAATACATTTTTTAAATGGTGAATCATGATTTGCTGGAGAAAATCTGTACGCAGATTTCATGCACAAATTTGTGTCTACACATGCTTAGTCAATCAGACCCAAGAAACCTTTTAGCATTTGAGTTTGCTTAGCAAATTCATTTTCAAACTCACCTGCATCTGCACCACTAGTTGGCACTCCATCTTGACTTTCATTTTTATCATCGCTTTCCATCTGTTCCAAAGCCTTCTGAGCAAAGCTGCTGTCTATTTCCCAGTCATCTTCATCTGTTCCAAAGACTGGAAGTCCATCAAGCTCATCATCCACTGGCTGACCACTGCTGCTCTCACCCTGATCAGCAGATGTTTTGACTTCAAGCTCTACAGAACACAGAAAAAACAAAGATGATTTAATACACCAACATGTGAGATGAAACTAATAAAAACTGACATCAGAAACATCAAATGGAGTTCCAGGTGGAGTAAACTGAAGTGAAACTGAGGTGTTTGGTTTCTTACCTGATGACTGGTCCATCTGGCCAGATCCGCTAACAGACTGCTGACTTTCTAGAAGACATGGGAGGAGTGAAATTTTGAGTTTTGGTATCAACATACTGGAAAAAGGCAAAAAAAAAAATATAATGAACAAAAGTGCAGTTGACATAACACAAGCTTCATTCATTTTGACTGCAGCGTGAAATTGACACTCTGATGCAGAAAAATACAGACTTGTTTTCCTTTACAAGACAAATTTATTTACAAAACACATTTCATAGAGAATAGTAATTCAAGGTATGTTACATTTACAAAACGAATAAAACATTCAGTTTCCAAACAATTGAAAAAAAAATTAAAAATACTGGTCGTTTCATACATTTAACTGTGAAATGTGCTAGTTGCATTTACGTTAAACTGCAACTTACTTCAAATAAATAGCTAAACAAAATTAGAGCTGACAACAAACAAGGAATGAGAAAAAGTGTGTTTGCAAGTGTAGCAATAGAGATCTCTTGCCACCTATACAGAACAAGCAGACCTGAAAAGTCAAAAGATTGCCAAAATGTTAGCATATTAATTCATATTACATGGAAAATAATAAGGAAATAAGGAAATGATTCTATAAATGATTCATACATTTTTTTATCTACTTCACAAACGGTGACATTTTTTCTTTGTTCAGTTTTGGTCACACCATAGAAAAAAAATCCACAAATTAGTTTAATGACTTATGTTTTAATAATTTGACTGCGCATGTCACACTTTATGTAAATAATTACTTTTAAGTAATTTAGCCAATCTACAAAAAGTATGCACTTAATTGTTTAAGTTAATACATTGTTATACAAAAAAAGTTCCACGTTATACGCGAACTGCTAAGTTTTTAAAACAAAAGCACTTGAAATGGATCATAAGCTTAGAAACTGGAAATTGAATAAGAATAAAACAAAAGAGTTCAGAAATAAGATGGTGTATCATGGAACGGAGAGTAGGCTGAACTTTTTACACTCCCAGTGGGGAAAAAATGTAAAGACTGTTTTACTGGATTAAATGCAGGATGAATCATCGATATATAGACAAAACTGTACATTATACTGTACTGTGTCACTTGCTAGAGTTCAATTCTTCCAACTTGTAGGACTACACTAGCATACAGACTATGACTTTCAACTTTTTTTAAAGGAGAACAAAACTTACAAATAATGTACTCCCTCCCTTGTCATCCAAGATGTTCATGTCTTTCTTCTTCAGTCATAAAGAAATTATGTTTTTTGAGGAAAACATTTCAGGATTTTTCTCCATATAACGGACTGCTATGGTGCCCACGAGTTTGAACGTCCAAAACGCAGTTTAAATGCAGCTTCAGATGATCCCAAATGCAGTTGTAAATGATCCCAGCCGAGGAAGACGGGTCTTATCTAGGGAAATGATCAGTTATTTTCATTTAAATAATACAATTTAAATACTTTTTCATCTCAAACGCTCGTCTTGTCTTGCTCTGCCTGTACTCTGGTGTATTTTGGTTCAAGTTAGGGTATGTCAAAAAACTCCAATCGTATTTTCTCCCTTCAAAAATCATTTAAAAATCATCCTACATCACTACAGAAGTACCAACCCAGTCTTTGCAAAGTAAACATGCAAAGAAGATCAAACATGCAAAGAAGATCATGAGATGGGAGTTTTTTGACATGAACCGGAAAACTGAGTTAAGGCAGAGTAAGACAAGACGAGCGTTTGACATTAAAAAGTATATAAATTGTATTATTTTTATAAAAATAACCAATCATTTCGCTAGATAAGACCATTCTTCCTCAGCTGAGATCATTTGAAGCTGCATTTAAACTGCATTTTGGAAGTTCAAACTCAGGGCACCATATCAGTCCATTATATGGACAAAAATGCTGAAATGTTTTCTTCAAAAAAAAAAATTTCTTTACGACTGAAGAAAGAAAGACATGAACACCTTGGATGACACAGGGGGCGAGTACATTATCTGTAAATTCTGTTCTGGAAGTGGACTCCTTTAATAATAGTCATTTTGGGCATTTTATTGACAAGGATAGTGAGAGACGATAAGAAAAGACAAGAAATAATATATATGCAAGCTGCAGGAACACCACAATAACAGAGGTCGGAGTACACGCACTAACAGGCCATTGCTCAAACTTTTCCATCCATTCATTGATTGAGTCCTATTCATATTAATTATTATACTGAAGCCTAGCTGATTCATTCCTATGACATATGAAAACGAGACAGATCCAAATGAATGTGACAGCAAACCTGCACTCTCAGCCTCGTGTTCACGCTTAGATCTCTGTGACATTACGTGGGTTCACTGCTGGAACCGAAAATATGCTGTAGTCAATATTTAGCACAGTAAAGCAGCTTGAAAATGTCAAGAACAGATTTTGAATAAAATGAATGTAAAATTAATTAAAGTATTTTTTTTTTTTTTTTACCAGTTAAGAAGACTGAAGCAGGAAGGGTTTATATACAATTGCAGATGAGCATTATTACAAATCTTCCATGTCAAATTTGATTACATTTAACATTTCATGTTTTTCTATATGGTAATTTACACCGACATAGCTGTATATAATTGTGCTAGTGTATATAACATAGCATATAAAAGTGTATATAGTGTATATAATATAGCATATAAAACACTAATATGTGTAGCAAATAGGGAGCTGTTTTTTAAATAGTTTTTGCAACCATTTATATTCTGTAATGTGTTGCAGATCACTTACTGAGGGGGAAAAAATGTAGGTCAATTGAAAATGTTATTGCAGGGATCAGTCCTTATTTATGACCAGTTTATTACACTAAATAGCATCAAATTACTGACTACTGACAGCGTTTCAGAAGGCTATATTACCTACAACAGCCTAAACAGCTGTTTGTCTACTGGTTAACATTATATCATAAAAGTACCATGAGCCAGGACTTAAACTTAAATGAGTTATATGCTACAGTGCTGCCATTAAAGTTACTGGCTCTGACATCTGTTTCATTTTTTAAAGAAACTTTTTATCTTCCAATAAAATTATTTTTCTCTGATGACTTTTCTATACTAGACTTCTCCAATTCTCTATATATTTACACTACGTAAACCCCACTCCTGCAAGCTTGCAACAAAGAGAAAAAAGTCGGGTTTCAGAATTTTATTAAACAAAAAACATAAATATTATTTCACCCACAGGTAAATATAGTGTTCAACAATAACTATTAAACTATTAAGAACAAACAGACCTATTGTGAGCTACAAGACTGTTAATCAATGGTATACGTTTTTGTTAAACGCGTCAGCGCACATTATTCCAAATTAGAAATCTTGGTAAGAAACTACATTACCCATGATTCTCCAAAGAAATCTCCACCAATCAGAGAATCGAAATGCGCAAATCACACTAAAACAACTCTTTAGCGCCTGCAGTGAAGCAAAGTTAAGAAAGTTGAGAAAGTTAATCTCCCTACGCTATCAAACTACTTGTCTAATTTGCAAAATATAGTTTCTATCTATCTCTTCTATCTAAATAATACGTATTTCTACACTGTTTTCAATCTGATTGTCTCTGCAGTGCAGCATGGGATTGTAGTTCTTTCCCTCATTAAAAGAGAAGTCCACTTCCAAAACAACAATTTACAAACAATGTACTCACCCCCTTGTCATCCAAGATGTTCATGTCTTTCTGTCTTCAGTCGTAAAGAAATTATGTTTTCTGAGAAAGACATTTCAGGATTTTTCTCCATATAATGTACTTCAGTGGTGCCCCGATTTTGAACTTCCAAAATATAGTTTACAGGAAGAAAAGGAAGAAGGGTCTTATTTAGTGAAATGATCGGTCAATTTTTTTTTAAAAAAAACAAACATTTGTGTACTTTTTAAGCACAAAAGCTTGTGTAGTACAGGCTCTGGGATGTGCGTTCACTACGCTATGAATCACGTCTAAATTCATCGTCTGTGTACTCCGACTCAAAAAGGTAGAGTATGGTGAAAAACTCCATCTTATTTTCTCCTACAACTTCAGAATCGTCCAACATTGTTGTAGCTTTTTGTTTGTAAACAGCGTTTGACTTACTTGCACTTCCTTAGTCTTTGCACGTTCGCTTTGTAAACACTGGGTCTGTGGTTCCACGTGACCTTTCGACGTAATTCAATAGTATGTAGCATCATGGACACGCATCCCAGAGCCTGTGCTACACAAGCTTTTGTGCTTTAAAAGCAAACAAATTTTTATTTTCAAAAAAACAAAAAAAAACAACAAAAAAAGACAGATCGTTTCACTAGATAAGACCCTTCTTCATCGGCTGGGATCATTTAGAGCCATTTGAAGCTGCATTTAAACTAAATTTTGAAAGTTCAAAATCGGGGCACCAATCAAGTCCATTATATGAAGAAAAATCCTGAAATGTTTTCCTCAAAAACCATAATTTCTTCAGGACTGAAGACAGAAGACATGAACATCTTGGATGACAAGGGGGTGAGTAAATTATTTGTTCTGAAAGTGGAGTTTTCCTTTAAAGCCGCTAAGTATACAGTCTTACACCTTTGCCTTGTTAAACCAACTTGACATTATTTGTTTAACTGAACCTTTTTTAATCTTGTTGTATGTTATATTTTATACATCATCTGAAAGCTGAATAAAAAAGCTTTCCTTTGATGGTTTGTTAGAATAGGACAATATTTGACCTAGATACAACTATTTGAAAATCTGGAATCTGAAATCTTTAGGGCTGCACGATAAATCGCATGCGATTGTGAGGCGCGCTTAGTCAATGAAGCCGGTTCTTTGATTAGTAGTAAAGCTCCATCAGGTGCGTTCAGCTGGAGCGGCAATTAATACACAGAGCCGTAAATAACTGACAAGCTACGCAAAATCGTGCTCATAATCGAATGCGATTCATCTGCGATTATGAGTGCGATTTTGTGTAGCTTGTCAGTGATTTACGGCTCTGTGTATTAATTGCCGCTCCAGCTAAACGCACCTGATGGAGCTTTACTACTAATCAAAGTACCGGCTTTACTGACTAAGCGCGCCTCACAATCGCATACGATTTATCGTGTAGCCCTACTAAACATTGAGAAAAATCGCCTTTAAAGTTGTCCAAATTAAGTTCTTAGCAATGCATATTTATAATAAAAAATTAAGTTTTGACATATTTATGGTAGAAATTTTACAAAATATCTTCATGGAACATGATCTTTACTTAACATCCTCATGATTTCTGGCATAAAAGAAAAATCGATCATTTTGACCCATACAATGTATTTTTGGCTATTGCTACAAATATACCTGCGCTACTTAAGGTTTTGTGGTCCAGGGTCACATGTATTATACAGCATTTGCTTTTAGCCATTAATATTATTAATATCACTACAAATTGTACACATACCTCATAAAAATAATGCAAAAAAAAACAGTGTAAAAAGTGGAGCCTGATAACTATTAATTTGATGTAATTTGATGACAACTGCTGATGTCCAGCCACAATAACAATCAGAGTGCTCTGCTTACACTCAGGTAAGGAACAGGTAACAGTCAAGAGTCTGACGTAAAAATGTTACGTATTTCCGGTCCCCTGGTTAAGAGTACGTGTGACGTCATAGCAGACTGAGAGTGCAGGTCTGCATCTAGAACACATACACACCTCCAAATAAACTAATAGGAGTCTCATTGGTGTAAATACCCAGTTATTTCAATATCAGTGTCACCAGTGTTGCCGTGAAAACAACCCACGCGTGCACACATTGTGCTACTGCATGAATCTGCATTGAGAGATGCCTGATGCAGACTCCCTGCATGCAGTGCATTATTCCGCCATGTTAAAAATGCAACCCAACATATTTCATAAAAGCGACTCTGTGCGCTCATGAGCGGTTATTATTTGTTTTACCGCAAGATTTGAGGATGAAACCACTGATCATGAGCATCGTACTGAAAGACCCGCGTTCTGCATTCGCAAGCGTGCTAGCAGGCTACATATGAGAGGGAACAGAGAGGAAATGATGCTTTACGTTGAAAGAGAGTTGTGTGAGAGTTGTAAATGTATACTTACGAGGAGATAAATATCAGCTGTCAAACAGGGGATTTCATGCGTTCTCTTGATGTTTTAAACGTCTTTCGATCTTCACTGTTGTGTTGTACGTACAAAGCCTTTCGCCAAAGCAACAACGCGATTCGAGCTCCTGCCGCTTCTCAACTAGCTCGACACGTTGTACTGCACCCAAGTGTCCAGGAGGGAAAATGCAGGGCCTTAAACATCAACTGTACTAAAAACAAAACACAATAGAGAATTATTCATGTGCAATTATTTAAATATCTATAATTATTCAATTTATAATATTATAAATAAAAAATATATAATTATAAATTATAATAAATGTATCATGACAACTGTCATGCAATATACAAAATATATTAATTTACAACAATGTGGAAAGGAAAACCGGGAACAGAGTATGATAAGATAAAAATATAAGAAACAAATTTTTATTTAAAAACCTAAACTACCAGTTTTTTTAATTGTAAGTCTCTTCTGCTCACCCAGCCTGCATTTATTTGATCCAAAGTACAGCAAAAACAGTAAAATTTTAATATAATAATATTTTAATATATTTTAAGATGTAATTTATTCCTATGATTTTAAAGCTGAATTTTTAGCATCATCAGATAAATGAAAAATGTCTTTATCAACACTTTTGTTTGAGTTAAAGCATCCTTGTTAAAAATACTGACACCAAGCTTTTGAATGGTATAGTGTATAATGTTAAAAAAGCTTTTTATTTCAGATAAATGCTGACCTTTGGATCTTTCTATTCATCAAAGATTCCTAAAAAATTAACTCAACTGTTGATAATAATTGATAATAATAATAATCAGCATATTGAAATGATTTCTGAAGGATCATGTGACACTGAAGACTGGAGTAATGATGCTGAAAATGTAGCAAAATATATTAATTTACAACAAGGGGGAAAGGAAAACCGGGAACAGAGTATGATAAGATAAAAATATAAGAAATAAACTATTTAAATGTTTTATTTAAATACCTAAACTACCAGTTTTTTTTTTATTGTAAGTCTCTTCTGCTCACCCAGCCTGCATTTATTTGATCCAAAGTACAGCAAAAACAGTAAAACTTTGAAATATTTTAACTATTTAAAATATATTTTAATATATTTTAAGATGTAATTTATTCCTATGATTTTAAAGCTGAATTTTTAGCATCATCAGATAAATGAAAAATGTCTTTATCAACACTTTTGTTTGATTTAAAGCATCCTTGTTAAAAATACTGACACCAAGCTTTTGAATGGTATAGTGTATAATGTTAAAAAAGCTTTTTATTTCAGATAAATGCTGATCTTTGAATCTTTCTATTCATCAAAGATTCCTAAAAAATGAACTCAACTGTTGATAATAATAATCATCAGCATATTAAAATGATTTCTGAAGGATCATGTGACACTGAAGACTGGAGTAATGATGCTGAAAATGTAGCTTTGATCACAGGAATAAATGACACTTTAAAATATATTTACGTAGAAAGTAGTTATTTTAAATAATAAAAATATTTCACAGCTTTTGCAGCATTTTGGATCAAATAAATGCAGGCTTAGTGAGCAGAAGAGAATAAAAAAAATATATATATATTAAAAATCTTACTGTTCATAAACTTTTGACTGGCAGGGTAGTGTTTTGCTGTTTTTCAGACCAAGAAATAATTTAACATAATATAATCTAAAAATATTAATATATTTTTCAATGCATAAAAGTATCCCTACAATACCAGATTGAATAGTGTGAAACAGTGCTGTGTGTTATTTAGCAACAATTTATTTTTCAAATCTATGTATGCAGCTACACATTCTCATTTAATACCAGAACAGAGATTTCTCATTCAATACAAGAGCAAATATAATACCGTTTATGAAAAAAAAAAATGTTATATGCAATTAATTCCCATTATCCACCTTATTTTTCCTATAAGAGTGGGTGCAGCCATTTGTACATTTTTTGTGTCTTGCTTCCGGTCTCATCCGCTTCCAGCTATTTTTAGCTGTACAAAAAGCTCGTTTTGCTGCTTGATATTGCAAACTGGTGTGTCTTACCATATTATTTTAATGTATTATCTTAATTATGAACACACTGGTTTGTAGTGCAAACTGTTTTACCGTTTACTGCACTTGGATATTCTTCTCGTTATTTCCCTATGTTGGATTATGAATCTAACACATTAGCAGTGATGGGAATAACGGCGTTATAAATAAACGGCGTTACTAACGGCGTTATTTTTTCAGTAACGAGTAATCAAACGAATTACTGTTTCCTACGTTACAACGCCGTTACCATACTGCCAATAAAATACGGCGTTACTATCATTTATTATAATATTATTAGAATTTAATTTTTCAGTTCATCTGAATGGATGTGCAGCGTACCTGTATTTGACGAGCTGTAAACTCTAGTGTGAAGGCACACGACTAGCCGTCACTTTGTCTCACACACCCAAAGAAACATACAGAGCGACAGTCTTATACCATGCAGAATTGACGCGCTACGTGTAAACGATATTCTTTGTTGTATTTTCCTCTCAAAACAACGGAGCTCCTTTCGAACACTTCAGCTTTTAATAACGGCCGGTTTCTCCGGTAGTAGGCGGAACTAATGTGCAAACAGCAATCTCATTGGCTGGCGCTCACCAATGATCGTCCCTGTTTTGATTACAGCAAATCAGTTAGAGCGAACGCAGACAACGTGATTAATATTCATGAACCCAGCAGCTCATTAAACCTTAGTGTGTTTAATACTGTTATTAATAGTAGAATTCGTGGTAGTAACAAGACGTTCATAGAAACACTAAATTACAAACAATATCACCACCAGTCCTAAGTTCAGTCAACATGACAAACATGCATTCATACATGGTTATTCTAATTACTAAAGTTCTAATGGCTAAAGTTGAATGCTAATTATAATTATAATATTATATCAGATATTTAATAATTAGTCTGGTGAGTAAACTAAAAATGTAATTAATTTCATTAAAATTTCATTCATTTAACATATTTAATACTGGGGTCATCCAAGTTATTTAATATATTTAATTTATTATTATTATTTTTTTTAAAAAAGCAACACAATAGTTACTTTCCCTGGTAATTATTTACTTTTATAATGATGTAACTCTGTTACTAACTCAGTTACTATTTGTGAGAAGTAACTAGTAACTATAACTAATTACTTTTCAAAGTAACATTCCCAACACTGCCCACAACAACATTAAAATAGTGTAGATTAGTGTACAATGTTTTATATTTATTTTATAGTTATATTAAATTAGATATTTTTTTAAGTAACGTAATAGTTACTTTGCCTGGTAATTAGTTACTTTTATAATGATGTAACTCAGTTACTAACTCAGTTACTATTTGTGAGAAGTAACTAATTTTTTAAAGGTACGTGCCCAACACTGCACATTACCAGAAAACAGCTTACTTCTGCATTGAAAAATAAGGTGGATACTAGGTTGTTGACTGTTTAGAGTAGAACCAGTCTAGTAAAGTGTTTGTATCAAATCAAGTGGGTTTTTTATTGATATTAAAATTACATTTAAGAAAAATGTGCCCTGATATATAAATAATAATAAAAACAAGACAAAGATTCAAAACTGAAAATCTGAAAAAAAAAAAAGCCCTGAAATTGCGATCTAATCAACTTTGCCACAAAACAAAGTTGACTTTTATTTTGAAAACACGACATAGATAAGTCTACTTCCGGTATTCCCCTGCCATTTGAAGGCTGTAGCAAGTTGTGGCTTTCCAAGCAAAATCATACATCTGTTAGCTTCTTTAAATAGGTTTTTCATTTAAAAGGGATGTTTCGCAGAAAGCTTACAGCCTTAGAATATCACAACCCTACTGGATTTGACTGTAAAGGTAGGAATGTGTCTGAAGTGAATGACGCGTTGCCACCTCATGCTCTTAATATTGATAACATGCATTCACGATAATAATTAGTAAGCGACTCCCTATTTTTAGGTGAATTTACTTTCTGAAATAGTTACTCTGTATCATCTTTAGTTTGTCATATTCCTTTAGTATTAGTGTACTGCTATTATGTGATGAAGAATAGGGGTTTAATCTGTATGTAAAAGGTATGATTAATATCGTGTGTGATTTTTACTTTACCCAGATGAAACTGAATTCAGAAATTTCATAGTTTGGCTGGAAGATCAAAAAATCAGACACTACAAAATTGAAGACAGGGGAAACCTCAGGAATATTCCCAGCTCAGATTGGCCTAACCATTTCGAAAAGGTGAGACAGGTTTATCTTCATATCTATATTATGTCTGAGTGCCTAAAGAAATGAATAACATAAGCTTATCATGTCCGTTATTCAAAAGTATATCTAAATACATGTATGTTTGCAGTACCTTCAAGATGTGAACTGTCCATTCAGCGTTCAGGAAAGACAGGAGACTGTTGACTGGCTGCTGGGTCTTGCTGTTCGTTTTGAGTATGGAGACAATGGTATGATTATTTACTTGAGGCTATAACCAGCTATATATATTTTGAAATGGTTGATACAATATCTATTATTATTATTATAATATCTATATTTTTGTAACAAATAATACTTTTTTTCATCAAAGATGCATGCAGTTGATCAGAAGAGTCAATAGAGACATTTGTAATATTACAAAAGATAAAAAGGTATCACTAGATGGCAGTACTTGCCAAAGTTTGCAGTAATATGTAACAGTTGCAGCTGTCCCACACATTTGATTGCACAATCCTGATTCCATTTATCCTCAAAAATGCTTCGTGCAAGATGTTTCTAGATTTCCTACCAAATAGTTTTGACAGCTTCATACCCTTTGTTTGTATTGCACTGACCGATTATTTTATTTTTCCTCCCACAGTGGAGAAATATCGTAACTGCAAGCCGGTGACGGAGACTAGTGATGCTCAGAAGTCTGCAGACCCGTTAATTAACCTGGACAGTGAGTATTCCCTCCCCCGTACATCTTTCCAGTCTCCAGTCCTGTTGTTATGAGATGGAGGAGGCTGATTAAAGAAACCAGCTTGAGGGCTAAAGTGGCTTTCCAAGCATGTCTGAACGAACTGATTACACACCCACCTCTCTCCACAACCCACAATGAGTGGGCTGAACTGAGCCAGTGACCCACAGCTGGAAGAACGCTCCAAATGTCATGAATGATGACACACAGGGAGGACAGGGTTCACTGAACGGAAAATATTGGGCTCCGCTGTTGAATTTTTTTTTTATTACGGTCTTGGTCTAAGTAGTTGGTTTCTATGGAATCCTGTTTCCGCTACAGAATAAACAAAAAATAAAAGGTAATTGCGACTATTTATTTTACATTCCAGACTTTTTTTCCCTGAATTTAGAACTCACAATTCAGATTCAGACTTTTTTTCTCAAGTTTCTGAGTTTATATGATCTTAAGATTGAGTTTACATCTAGCAAATTGGATTTCAGTACTTGCAGTTCTGACTTTTTTTCTCAGAATTGTGAGTACTGAGTACTAGATATTCCTAGTTTATGGCCCACCATCTCAGAGTTCTGATTTTTTTTTTTTTTCCCTTAAGATTCTGAGTTTACATCTCACAAATCAAATTTCATTACTTACAATTCTGACTTTTTTCATCTGAATTGCGTATTACTGAATTTACTGAATACTGAATTTTTCGTAGATTCTGACTTTATATGATCTTGCGATTCTGAGTTTACATCTCGCAAATCAAATGTCATTATTCACAATTCTGAATTGCGAGTACAGAGTACTAGATATTCCTAGTTCACTTCTTGTGATTCTTTTTTTTTCTTAGATTCTGACTTTAAATGATCTTGTGATTCTGAGTTTACATCTCACAAATCAGATTTTAGTACTCGCAATTCTGACTTTTTTCTCAGAATTGAATACAGAGTATTAGATATTCCTAGTTTATGTCTCGCAATTCTGATTTTTTTTTTTTTTTTTTTTTTTTTTTTTAAATCAGATTCTAAGGTTTATCTGATCTTTCTATTTTGAGTTAAAATCTCGCAAATCAAATTTCAATACTGAATTGCAAGTACTGAGTACTAGGTATTTTTAGTTTACGTGTCACGATTCTGACTTTTTTCCTCCGATTCTGAGTTTATATCATCTTAAAGGAGAACTTCCAAAACAAAGATTCACATATAGTGTACTCACCCCCTTGTCATCCAAGATGTTCATGTCTTTCTTTCTTCAGTCATGAAGAAATTATGATTTTTGAAGAAAACATTTCAGCATTTTTCTCCATACAATGGACTGATATGGTGCCCCGATTTTGAACTTCCAAAATGCAGTTTAAATGCATCTTCAAACAATCCCAAATGCGGTTGTAAATGATCCCAGCCGAGGAAGAAGGGGTCTAGCAAAACAATCGGTTATTTTCATTAAAAAAACATACAGTTTAAATACTTTTTAATCTCAAATGCTCTTCTTGTCTTGTTCTGCCTGATCTCTGTGTATTCTGGTTCAAGACAGTTATGTCGAAAAACTCCAATCGTATTTTCTCCCTCAACTTTAAAAATCATTTCAAAATCATCCTACATCACTGCAGAAGTTCCGACCTAGTCTTTGCAAAGTGAACAAGCAAAGAAGATCAAACACCCTTAACAAAAAAGGTAAAACAGCGATATAGGACGATTTTGAAGTTGAGGGAGAACATGAGATGGGAGTTTTTCGACATACCCTAACTGTCATGAACCAGAACAAAAACAGTCCAGGCAGAGTAAGACAAGATGAGCGTTTGGCATTAAAAAGTATATAAATTGTATTATTTTTATTAAAATAACCTATCGTTACGCTAGATAAGACCCTTCTTCCTCGGCTCGTTTACAGCTGCATTTGAAGCTGCATTTAAATTACATTTTGTTTTTTTTCTTCTCTCAGAATTGCTAGTACTAGTGCTAGATATTCATATCTCACAGTTGGGACTCTTCTCAGCATTGCATATATCTCATAGTTTTCTTAGAATTGTGAGGGGAGTAAAAGTCCAAATTGTGAGAGAGAAAATCAGAATTGTGAGAGAAAATTAATTTAATTTTACATTTTCAGAGATCATGTTTTCTTCTTGTCATCAGCAATTAAACCAGTTTATTGGTTGGTTCAACAACGGTTTTGCATTGGATAGAAGTTGTGTTGGACTGAAATTAAGTAATTTCTCTTTTCAGGTAACAATCCAGACTTTAAGGCCGGTGTCTTGGCTCTTGCAAATCTACTCAAAATTCAGCGACATGATGACTATTTGGTAATGCTTAAAGTAAGTATGGTTTCTTGTGTGGATAGTATGAAAAATGAGTCTTTATCCAGTGCGTTTAAACTCAGGTTATTCTGTTATTTGTCATCACAGGCCATTAGGATTCTGATACAGGAACGTCTGACCCCTGATGCTATTGCAAAAGCCAGTCAAACAAAAGAGGTAAGGTACTTAACAAAGAAACACTGTAAAAACAGTTAATATTGTGACATTATTACAAATTCAAACAACTGTTTTCTCCATTAATATATTTTAAAAGTTGAAATTTCAGCATCATTACTCCAATCTTCAGTGTCACATGATCCTTCAGAAAGCATTGGAACATGCTGATTTGGTGCTCAGATAGGAACTCAATGATAAATAAAACGTATTTGTTCTTTCATAGGGTTTACCAGTCGCACTTGACAAGCATACTCTAGGATTTGATACCGGAGGTAGGTTTGCATTTGCAAACTGTTGTGGAGTTTCCAACATCTACCTGTCATCTTACATTCTGCATGCAAGTTCATATATTGTAAACTTTGTAAGAGATTGTAAGCAGAAAGAATTTGTTTTGACCCTTCCAGATGCGACCCTAAATGAAGCGGCCAGGATTCTTCGCCTGCTTCACATCGAGGAGCTCAGAGAGTTACAAACCAAGATCAACGAGGCCATCGTAGCGGTTCAGGCCATCATTGCCGACCCCAAGACAGATCACCGCCTCGGAAAGGTGGGCAGATAAAAACATCTGCCCGGACCTTGCAGCAGAGACCACAAGACATGCTTTCTAAAGTATGCTTGTTTTCTTTAACCGCACCACAGGTATTTTGTGTGAATTCAAGACATTTTTGTGGGAATGCCAAACTGGACTGTTTTTTTCTTTATCGTTCATTTGCGTTGCCCTGTAATAAAAAAAAAGGCAAAGATTTATTACAAAATGTAATTTCATTAGTGCCTTATGTGGAGGCACTTATGAAATGGTACATGGTTTACCGTTACCATAAAAAGTTTTTGTTGCAAAATAAACATTAATGCAATGCAAGAAAGTTTTATGACTGGTTTGTTTTACCCTGGAGCAAGAAATTCAACCTGTTCTGCTTTATACCTGTGCATGCGGTGTACATTTAAGAAAAGAATCACTCACAGAGCCAAAAATATTTGAAAGTCTGAAACATAATGCACGCAGACATATTAAAGTTGTCAATCACATTTTATTGTTATAAATATCACATTTTACAAAAGATAAAAAAGGTTTAAAAATTAAGTTTGGTAATAGACCACTTTGGATGTTCCAAGCAATTTCATTTAAAAATGTTAAGCTTTCCTCCCAAAAATACTGTTTTAGTGTATTTAAAAACAAATTAAACAACTAAACGCAACCTCTGAGGGTATTTTTTTTTATTTGTTAGGTTTTTTTAAACAAAAAGTCACATACAAAAGTACAGTAGAAAGAAATGAGGTATAAAACAAATTTACAAAACTATTTTGAGAAAATATTCACGCTTTCACGTTTGTAAATTTGCACTTTGGCATTGACGGTGACGTTCGTCGAGACTTGCGTGTTCTGCGATTGGCTCTCTCCTGGGTTCGCGTCTCCATCGTGATTCCCACAGCACAAGCTCTCCAAACACTCGCCCCAAAATAGCACCATGTAACGCTGGCTCTGTCATTAGCGTCTCCCTAGAACACAATTCGTCGGAAATCCTTAGAAAGCCACGTTTGGGCAAACACGACAACATTTCATTTTCTACCAGGGGAAATTGCCTGCTTTTATATGCTAGTACAGATATACAAACACTTACTCTGATCTTGTTTGACTGTTTTCTGGTCTGTAAAAGAACCGACATGCTTTGAAGTACCGGTGTGACACCAGTGTTTCATCGCCTCAGAGCTTTAAAACTACAGTGATTTGACAGCAGGTGCCTTGTACTTTTCTCTTAAGTGCCTGTAGCTGACAGCTCATGTCTGAAATATGCTATCCTGTTATTTGCTTGAAAAGAGGTCACCCGCAGTTTGCTACATGGTGAATGTGACATGCTTTCAAGTGTACCTGTACGAATACAGACACTTTTGAAAAATCTACTTCATGCATTGTGTTTAAATCTTACAGTTTTACTGAACTACACTAGCAGGAGTCCATTGGAAGCAAATACAGAGTACTTTAATATACCATTCAAAGGTTTTGGGTAATTGTTTTTTTTTTTTTTTTTTTTTTTTTTTATGATTTTGAAAGAATTCTCTTATGTTCACCAAGGTGGCATTTATTTAAAAATACAGTAAAAACAGTATTATGATGAAATATTACACATTTTCTATTTTAATATGTCTTAAAATGTATTTTATATCTGTGATGGCAAAGCTGAATTGTCAGCAGCCATTACTCCAGTCTTCAGTGTCACATGATCCTTCAGAATGCTGATTTGGTGCTTAAGATATATATGTATGTATGTATGTGTATAGACAGAGAGAGAGAGTAAAGAGTTATATACTTTACCACAGAAATCACTAAATACCTTATAAACAGTGTGGAGGAGCAACTGTAATGCCATACAAATGAGACCTCTGATCAGGCAAGTGCTCATCTGTTGATTGGTTATCTCGACTAAGAGCGATGACTCCGTCCCTGAAACACCACAGAAGAAAAATAACATAAGATCAGCTATAACAATTTAATTGGTAAAAGCATAGTCATTTTCAACATTAAAAATAGACCTTACAACAAATATGAGTCAGCTCTAGGGGTTCTTTTTTTAATAAACTGTAAATAACAAATAATAATAAACTATAAATGTGTAAATGCACACTGCCGTGCAAAAGTTTGGGATCAGTGGGGTTTTTAATGTCTTTTTAAAGTTGTCACTTCTGCTCATTCAAGGCTGCATTTATTTGATCAAAAATACAGAAAAAATGGTAATATTGTGAATTATTATTGCATTTTAAAAGAACAGTTTTCTATTTTAATATACTTTAAAATGTAATTTATTCCTGTGATGCAAAGCTGAATTTTCAGCATCATTACTCCAGTCTTCAGTGTCACATGATCTTTCAGAAATCAGACTTATATGCTAATTTATTATCAATATTGGAAACTTGTGCTGCTTAAAGGAGAAGTTCACTTGCAGAAAAAAAATGTCATTCCAAGATGTTCATGTCTTTCTTACTTCAGTCGTTTCAGGATTTCTCTTCATATAGTGGACTTTTATGGTGTCTGCAACTTTCCAAAATGCACTTTAAATGCAGCCTCAAAGGGCTCTAAATGATGCCAGCTGAAGAAGAAGGGTCTTATCTAGCAAAACGACTGGTTATTTTCTCAAAAAAAAAAAATTATATTTATATACTTTTTAACCTCAAACGCTTGTCTTATCAGTTATGGTATGTCGAAAAACTCCCATCTCATTTTCTTCTCCAACTTTAAAATCATCCTACGTCACTGTTTTATTTTTGTTGTAAAGGGTGTTTAATGTTCTTTGCACGTTCACTTCGTAAACACAGGGTTGGAATGATGTAGGACGATTTTGAAGTTGGAGAAGAAAATGAGATGAGTTTTTTTTAACATAACCTAACTTTCATTAACCGGAATACACAGAGAGCATTTGAGGTTAAAAAGTATAGAAATTGTAATTTATTTATTTTTTGCTAGATAAGTCCCTTCTTCCTCGGCTGGGATTGTTTAGAGCCCTTTGAAGCTGGATTTATACTGCATTTTGGAAGTTCAAACTCGGGGGCACCATAGAAGTCTACTATATGGAGAGAAACTGAAGAGAAAAAGACATGAACAACTTGGATGACAATGGGGTGACTACATTATCTGTAAATTTTTGCTCTGGAAGTGAACTTCTTTAAAAAAAAAAATTTTGGAACTTGTGATCATTTTTCTTGATTTTTTTTTTTTTTTTTTTTTTTTTGATGAATAAAAAATAAAAAAGAACAGGATTTATTCAAAATAGAAATCTTTTCTAAATCTTTACTTTCAATTTGTATCAATTTAACATCCTTACTGAATAAAAGTATTCATTCTTTAAATAAAAAAAAAAAAAAGAAAGAAAAATTTACTGACCCCAAATTTTGGTCAATAGTGTATATAAGGATCCTGAATATAAGGATCCTGAAAAAAAGTATCACAGGTTCCAAAAAAAAATATTAAGCAGCACAACTGTTTTGCATGTGCTGTGTTGATTTACCTCCTCCAGTCTGTGTAATAGTAGTGATTGGTGAAGGCGACCATGCTGAAGGGGTAATACAGGTTACTATGGACCACACGTCTCCCTGTCCCATTAGGCGATATACACTCCAGGCGCTTGGTTCCTGTCCAGTACAAAAAAATAGGTTATTAGTGTGCTTTTTCAGTGCCGGTTTGTTATTTTAGTACAATCTGATTCAGATATACAATGTTTGAATAAGCTGCAAAGTGCATGAAACATACTATGTCTAAGCAAAAACTGGCCTAAATTATAAAAGGCCTCCAAAAACTGGTAGTTTATAGTCTGGGTTCTGAGCATAGCACATACCTGCATCGGCCCAGCAGACCTGGCGTGTGGTGGAGTCATAGGTCAAAGCATTGGGCAGTCCAACACCGTCCTGTACCAGGACTCTTCGGTTTTGTCCGTCCACAGAGGAGCTCTCGATTTTAGGAGCTTCTCGGTTCCAGTCAGTCCAGTAGAGCATTCTGTGAAAATATTAGATTTAAAAAATAAAAATCTTAATTTTTTTAATTAATTCTAATGTTTAAAGTCTCTTGCTCTCATCAAGTTCCATTTATTTGATCAAAAATACAGAAAAAAATAATATTATAAAATGTTGCAATTTAAAATAAGTTTTCCAGAAACAAATATTAAGCAGCACGACTGTTTCCAAAATTGATAATAAATCAGCTTATTAGAATGATTTCTGAAGAATCATGTGACACTTAAGACTGGAGTAGTGGCTGGTGAAAATTCAGCTTTGCATCACAGGAATAAATTCTATTTTAAAGTACATTAAAATAGAAAATCACTATTTTAAATTGCAATAATATTTCACAATATTACTGTTTTGTCTGTATTTTAATCAAATAAACCACAGCCTTGATGAGCAGAAAAGACTTAAAAAACATTAAAAATCTTACTGATCCCAAACTTCTGAATGGCAGTTATAATACATATTATAATTCATTTAAATTTGTTAATGTTTTTGAAAGATGTATCTTCTGCTCATGAAGACAGCATTTGATCAAAAATACAGTAAAAACAGTAATACTGTTAAATATAATAATAAAATCTTATTCAATACATTTTAAATGTAATTTATTCCTATGATGACAAAGCTGAATTTTCAGCAGCCATTAATCCAGTCTTCACTGCCACATATTTTTCATCAAATAAACCAGCCTTAATGAGCATGAAGTGCTTCTTTCAAAAACATTAAGAAAATATTAATTATTCCAAATTTTGACAAGCCATGCCGTGTGCATTTGATGCATTACACTGAAATATAAGGCTTTTTTTCATGGGTGGAAAGATGCCACACATTTTGATTTCATTCAAGTGTTGAAATTCATGTTTTCCCAAATCCAGAAACATACAAAACCGCTGTGCTCTATTTAGCATTGATTTAAACAAGATGTTTTAAAGCAAGGCCTATGAGAGAAACTCAGTCCCTCAGGAAATGGTAAATATAACTAGCCTACACTACGGCTAAGCTGAATCACTCGTTGGACAAAAAAAAGATTTATAACCGTAAACTGTTACTTATGTCTCTCTGAGGATTTCGAAGCACGAAATCACGTTTTCAGGCTATCTGAGGTAAAAGATATTTATAAGAACAACTCAGTTGTGCAGGAAATCAGCTGAAAATCCAGTTTTACACAACTGCTTGTATTGTTAAATATTTGTTTCGTAAAATTCTTGACTAATGCATCAGACTTTAACCCAGATGGCCTGTTAATCAGAACCATCATCTCACGCATACATACATTTATGCGTGACGGCAAAAACAAACTAGCACGTAGCGCAAATCACAAATCACTAACAAACAAAAACATACATTAGCAGCTATTCTCATGGCCCATGAGGTTCGTGTTATATCTGCTGTCCTCCGCCCTAGTTCAGTTGCTCCAGATGTTGCAGAGTTGCTGGCCCACACGTTGACTGCCCTCCCTGGAGACCCGAGAGCCAGGCCAGACACTGAAGCAACACTAACATCTGGGCCAATTTGTAGCCTTGCCCTCTTATTTTCTCTGCCTCCAATACACATCCTAACCTCCTCGCTCTCTCACGTCTCTGCTCTCTTACACACTCTTCACAAAGCAGATAACAGATTTTTGGTTTTGAATTGTTCTGGTAAAGGAAGCATAGGAAGCTGGTGATGGAGGGGAAATGAGGGTTCATTAAAGCAGCCAATTACAGGATCAATTAAGCAGAGATGCCCCTGGTTTTAATTGTGGTTTTAATGGTGAGTGATCCAATATGCTCAAAAAAAAAAAAAAAACAGAAAATGTGTAAAAGATACAAAAAAATATTATATAGTACTTAGTACTTAAAAACGCATTGTATGAAGAATTGGCATCTATTTAAGATCTATTTATATAATTATTAATTATTATTATTAAAATGTTTATCTTTTGTATTTAGAGATTTTATTACTATTTTTAAAATATACAAAACTAATATACAACACAGAATACAATTGTGATCTTCCATTATATATAGCAGTTTTCATTCTATACATTTTGCCAAGAGGTTAATATTACATGTTGTTTAATATATATATATATATATATATATATATAAATTAAAATTATATATTATAAAATAAATAATTATTTATTCAGTATGTATTATTTTAAAGTATAAATAAATATGATTAAATATACAACAATAATATACAAGATGGAATACAATTCTGATATTACATTATACATTTTTATTAAACAAAATTATTTTTTATTTATTATAAAATATTAAAATAATTATATTGAGATTTCTATGGATATATAGTTATATTTGAAAATCTGGAATCTGAGGGTGGAACATGATTTTTACTTAATATCCTAATGATTTTTGGCATAAAAAATAATTTTGGCTATTGCTACAAATACACCCGTGCTACTTAAGTTTGGTTTTGTGGTCCAGTGTCACATATATATCTCAACTTTTCTACACATTATATATAATAAGAATCAAAGCTTCAAATAAGATGCACTGCTTTTCTATTTCATGTACTGGTTTTGGTACTGACATTGGTGGCAAGGTGGCTCATAGTTGTTTTCTTTTAAGTAATCTGAAGCACATACCCTGTAGGTGAGTCCACGATGATGGCTCTGGGGTTTACTAAGTCTGTGTCAAACAGAACACGCCTGTCACTTCCATCAAGGTTTGCTGTTTCGATCTTATCTGATGTGCTGTCCACCCAAAACAGTCTCCTACGGGCAACATCTATAGCGAGACCTTCTGGACTTGTCAGAGCTGAAAAAAAATGTGTTTTATATTATACTGTTATATTATATTAATCTGATTTTTTGTAAAATAAACATACCTGTGTTGATTATAATCTCAGGTTCTGATCCTGGCTCCAGACTGGCTCGATTGATTGTCCGTCCAGCCAGATCCGTCCAATAAACTTTTCTTTCTCTGCAGTCATAATCAATGCCAACCACTATAGAACCCTGAAAGAGTAAACAGGAGAGAATTAGTATGCTTTTCTCAAAGCCACAGGCTTCAGTATTTCAATCAATAGTGCGCAATTCTCACATGTAGAGCAAGCAGCACTGAAGATCTCTGTTTGTCCATCTGAGTGCCATTGAGAGGCAAAACCCCAATCTGCTGGCCCTGGGCATAAAGCAAGGACGTGCCTGTTGGAGGCGGAGTCACATCTGGGCGTGGCTGAGGGTGCATAGTGGGAGGGGCCACAGTAGGTATACCTAAAAGGTAGCAGATCATTTTAGCTTGGAAATACAGCTCATTTATTTGGTCCTTATTCCGAATGTGAAAATAAAATAAAAATATAATAAAATAAAATAAAAAACGAAACAAAAGAAGGAAATACAATTAAATAAAATTAAATAAAAATTTAAGGAAAATTAAGGAAAATAATAAAATAAAATAAAATAAAATAAAACATTGTCCAAGCATTAAACCATATAATCAGTGTTTTTTCATGAGGACACTGTGGGTTTCACAGCATGCGACACTCACAGGCAGGTTTCACAGCATCGTGTGAGCGGGTTCCTGGTACTTCCCGCCCGTTTTGGTCCACACACCAGCAGTAGCTGCTGTCTCCGTAGCACTGAACTGGGTTGAACTCCCCGGAAGAGTCACACTGAGGTAGATAATGGTGGGAATCCGGCTGGCCTCCGTATTGCTGTAAAAGACTGGCTCTCCAGCGCTCACAGACGGTCTCTGGACGCTGGACTGGCACTGAGTGTCAGAGGGGAAACCAGGAACATATTAATGCACAATATGGGGATATTTATCCATAAGCAATAAGAAATTAATCAAGCAAACAATGAAAATTGCCATTGCCTAATCCAGCATGAAAAAAAGTATTTTAAACATATTTTACAATTTTAAACTACAGAATCAATTTTATGAGGATTATAATTCTTATTTTTATATTAATAATACAAAATCTATTTTTAAATCATTTAAAAAATAAAACATTTATTTGTAAACAATCTAATATTTTAATAAATGTTGTTATTGTTGATTATATTATTATTAATATAAGAAGTGTATTATTTTAAAATGATTTAAAAAATATAAAATAATAATAATTTTAAAACAACAATAATTGAAACCTCTGACATCCACTAAGAGCATTTTATATGTTTTCTGGTTCATATAATCAAAATTAAATCATCTAATGAAAGTTCCAAAGTATGTTTCCTTCTTCGTCAGTGTCATTTTTGGCTACAAAACAGGGAGTTAAAGTAGGAGGCATTTCTAACTATGGTGAGAAGAGGAAGCGTTCATTGGCAGTGTTGAACTAGACTAAATTTGCTTCTCATATTTTCCTCTTGCCCTGAAATCTGGATGAACACAGTGCAGACTGGACTGTGAGCTCTGCTACAAATTAGAGTAATTACTTACACATGATGTGAAACTACTTAGCAAATTAGAAAGCCTATAATTGACAAACAACAGCATGGTGACCATTTCAAACAAGTTTTAGAATTGCTGCCCATGCGAAAGTTGGTGCTAAAATGGTATTCTGGTCCAAATTCCTTTAGACCAAAATCCCACTCCACATAGCTGGATATATTTGATTAGCTGTGGTTGCATTGTTTTGGTTTTTATTTAGAACTGAAAAATTGTATAAAATTGGAAACACTATGTGTGCAGCTCTCTTACCAGGCTCGTCACAGTTTATTCTCGGGGCTCCAGGTGGAGTTCGGGTTCCCGCTCTCTCCTGTCCTCTACTGTCCACACACCAGCAGTGACCTGTGGACCCGTGGCACTGCTGTGATCTGTACTGACCCTCCTCATCACACTGAGGGATGTAGGCTCCTACCACAGGAACGTCACCATTTCTGCTCTGAAGACTGTCTCTGTGCTGCTCACAATGAGTCTTGGGACGCACTGGACGCACTTGGGATACAAAAAAGGTTTGTTATTCTTCCATCATACCACTCAGTACAAAAATCCTGCAGGTGGTTCTGACAACCTCCCCTAAAATCCAGTATGAACCATGAACCAGTGTTGTTATTCGTAACTAAAATGAAAACTTGCAGAGTTTTCTTTAATTGAAATAAAGCTGAATTACAGTAAAATTGTATAGCAGAAAATATTTCTATAGAAACAGAAGAAAAAAGCACATAAGAAAATTACTAAAACTTAAAATTCAAAATAATTAAAATGAAAACTGAAAATTTTCAACACAGAACAATTCTACCAATCTATAAAAGATACCATGACAAATAATTGTTTAATAAAATCTAAATATTATATAAAATAGGACAGATGACCTATTGAGAGAGGTCATCTCTCCTAACTTAAAACTTTTTAAAAATGAAAATCAGAAATGTTGCCTTGGCCACTAACAGAAATAAGATAAGTTTGAGTTGAAGTACTAAAATTGCTAAAACTTAAATAAAAATAAATACATTAAAATGAATAGATATATTTTAAAAAGCTATAAAAAATGATGAATATACGCAAGAAAACAACTAAAACTTACACTAAAATAATGAAAAAATTAAAGCTGAAAATCTAAAAATAAAAGCTGTCAAAATTTTAATAAATACTATGACAGTATATAAATTATACTAAAACAACAGCATCTAAAACTTAAAAGCCATCTAGAATTTGGAGATTTGGAGATATTTCAACAAAAAATTGTTACCACTCTATAACAGATCCCATGGCAATTAGTTAATAAACAAAAAAATAAATATTATTTAAAATAGGAGAGATGGCCTACGGAGGGAGGCCTATTTCTTACCAGGCTCATCACAGTTTATTTTTGGGGCTCCAGGTGGAGTTCGGGTTCCCGCTCTCTCCTGTCCCCTACTGTCCACACACCAGCAGTGACCTGTGGACCCGTGGCACTGCTGTGATCTGTACTGACCCTCCTCATCACACTGAGGGATGAAGGCTCCTATAGGAGGAACACCACCATTTCCGCTCTGAAGACTGTCTCTGTGCTGCTCACAATGAGTCTTGGGACGCACTAGATACAGATGAGATACTTCAGGTTATTCTCCCATCACACACACACTCAGCCATAAATTTACCTCAATAAAGTTACAGTGTTTTTGATCAAATTAATAATGCTGGTGGTTCTGACGACATTCAACCTCACCTAAACCAAATAAAACCAAAATATCAAACGAAAAATGTAAAATAAAATTTAGAAAACAACAAAAAATGTAAACTTAAAACTTTTTAAAAATGAAAATTAGAAATGTTGCCTTGGCCACTAACAGAAATAAAATAGGTTTGTGTTGAAGTACTAAAATTGCTAAAACTTAAAATTAAATACACTGAAATGAATAGATATATTTTAAAAAGCTATAAAAAAGATATATATATGCAAGAAAACAACTAAAAATTACACTACAGAGGGAAGCCTACTTCTTACCAGGCTCATCACAGTTTATTGTTGGGGCTCCAGGTGGAGTTCGGGTTCCCGCTCTCTCCTGTCCCCTACTGTCCACACACCAGCAGTGACCTGTGGACCCGTGGCACTGCTGTGATCTGTACTGACCCTCCTCATCACACTGAGGGATGAAGGCTCCTATAGGAGGAACACCACCATTTCCGCTCTGAAGACTGTCTCTGTGCTGCTCACAATGAGTCTTGGGACGCACTAGATACAGATGAGATACTTCAGGTTATTCTCCCATCACACACACACTCAGGTTTAAATTTACTTCAATAAAGTTACAGTGTTTTTGATCAAATTAATAATGCTGGTGGTTCTGACGACATTCAACCTCACCTAAACCAAATAAAACCAAAATATCAAACGAAAAATGTAAACCAAAATTTAGAAAACAACAAAAAATGTAAATTTAAAACTTTTTAAAAATGAAAATCAGAAATGTTGCCTTGGCCACTAACAGAAATAAAATAGGTTTGAGTTAAAGTACTAAAATTGCTAAAACATAAATAAAATTAAATACATTGAAATGAATAGATATATTTTAAAAAGCTATAAAAAAAGATATATATACGCATGAAAAAACAACTAAAAATTACACTAAAATAATTAAAAAATTAAAGCTGAAAATCTAAAAATAAAAGCTGTCAAAATTTTAATAACTACTATGATGGTATATAAATTATATTAAAACAACAGCATCTAAAATGTAAAACCATCTAGAATTTGGAGATTTGGAAATATTCCAACAAAAACAGCAATTGTTACTGCTCTATAACAGATCCCATGAAAATTAATTAATGAACAAAAAAATAAATATTATTTAAAATAGGAGAGATGGCTTATGGAGGGAGGCCTATGTCTTACCAGGCTCGTCACAGTTTATTCTTGGGGCTCCAGGTGGAGTTCGGGTTCCCGCTCTCTCCTGTCCTCTACTGTCCACACACCAGCAGTGACCTGTGGACCCGTGGCACTGCTGTGATCTGTACTGACCCTCCTCATCACACTGAGGGATGAAGGCTCCTATAGGAGGAACACCACCATTTCCGCTCTGAAGACTGTCTCTGTGCTGCTCACAATGAGTCTTGGGACGCACTAGATACAGATGAGATACTTCAGGTTATTCTCCCATCACACACACACTCAGCCATAAATTTACTTAAATAAAGTTACAGTGTTTTTGATAAAATTAATGTTACTGGTGGTTCTGATGACATTTAACCTCCCCTAAATAACATTTTTAAAAAATCTAATAAAAAATGTACACTTAAAAATGAAAATCAGATATTGTGGCCTTGGCCACTAACAGAAATAAAACAAAACTGCTACCTCTCTATAACAGATCCCATGATTATTTATTAAATATTATATAAAATAGGACAGATGACCTATTGAGAGAGAGCTATTTCTTACCAGGCTCATCACAGTTTATTGTTGGGGCTCCAGGAGGAGTTCGTGTTCCCGCTCTCTCCTGTCCCCTACTGTCCACACACCAGCAGTGACCTGTGGACCCGTGGCACTGCTGTGATCTGTACTGACCCTCGTCATCACACTGAGGGATGAAGGCTCCTATAGGAGGAACACCACCATTTCCACTCTGAAGACTGTCTCTGTGCTGCTCACAATAGGTCTTGGGACGCACTGGATGCAGATGAGAAACACAAGGGTTTTGTTCTTTTCCAATCATACAGACTCAGCCATAAAGTTACTGCGGTACAGTTACAGAGTTTTGATGAAAGTTTTTTGCTACTGGTGGTTCTAACGACATTCAGCCTCCCCTAACTAAAATAAAAAAAAAAAAAAAAATCTAATGAAAAATGTACATTTAAAAATGTTTAAATGTACTAAACTTACTAAAACGTAAATAAAAAAAAACATCTAAAATGTATAAAGCATCTAGAATTTGGAGATATTCCAACAAAAACAGCAACTGCTACCACTCCATAACAGATCCCATGATATTTTATTAATTTTAAAAAATGAAATATGTGACCCTGGACCACAAAACCAATCATAAGGGTCAATTTTCTGAAAATGAGATTTATAGATCATCTAAAAGCTGAATAAATAAGCCTTTCACTAATGCATGGTTTGTTATGATAGGACAATATTTGACCGGGATGTAACTATTTGAAAATCTGGAATCTGAGGGTGCATAAAAATCTAAATGTTTAGAAAATCACCTTTAAAGCTGCCAAAATGAAGTACTTAGCAAAGCATATTACTGATCAAAAATTATGTTTTATTATATTTACGGTAGGAAATTTACAAAATATCTTCATGGAACATGATCTTTACTTAATATCCTATTTATTTTGACATAAAAGAAAAATCGATAATTTGGACCTATACAATGTATTGTTGGCTATTGCCACAATTATACCCGTCCAACTTATGACTGGTTTTTGTGGCCCAGGGTCACATATTATATAAAATAGGACAGATGACCTATTGAGGCCTATTTCTTACCAGGCTCGTCACAGTTTATTGTCGGGGCTCCAGGTGGAGTTCGGGTTCCCGCTCTCTCCTGTCCTCTACTGTCCACACACCAGCAGTGACCTGTGGACCCGTGGCACTGCTGTGATCTGTACTGACCCTCCTCATCACACTGAGGGATGAAGGCTCCTATCACAGGAACATCACCATTTCCGCTCCTAAGGTTGTCTCTGTGCTGCTCACACTGGGTCTTGGGACGCACTAGAGGCACACAGGATACACAAGGGATTGCAATTCCTCCATTACACACTTAACACAAAAATCTCAGCCATTCAAGTTTAATTTTAAAAAATTAAATATTATATAAAACAGGACATGTGACCTATTAAAGGAGAAGTCCACTTCCAGAACAAAACTTTACAGATAATTTGCTCACCCCCTTGTCTTCCAAGATGTTCCATGTCTTTCTTTCTTCAGTCAATAAGAAATTATGTTTCTTGAGGAAAGCATTTCAGGAATTTTCTCCATATAATGGACTTCTATGGTGCCCCCAAGTTTGAACTTCCAAAATGCAGTTTAAATGCAGCTTCAAAAGGCTACAAACGATCCCAGCCAAGGAAGAAGGGTCTTCCCTAGCGAAACGATCTGTCATTTTCAAAACAAATTGACAATTTCTATACTTTTTAACCTCAAATGCTTGTCTTGTATTGTCTCTGCGATGCGCATGCATAGTCTGTGTAATCCGGGTGAATACTGTTAGGGTATGTCGAAAAATGTCTCGTTTTCTTCTTCAGCATCAAAATCGTCCTACATCGCTGTTTTATCATTTTTTTTGTAAAGGGCATTTGATCTTCTTTGCATGTTCACTTTGTAAACACTGGGTTGGTACTTCTGCAGTGATGTAGGACGATTTTAAAGTTGGGGACATACCCTAACTGTACTGACCGTATTGAACCAGAAAAAAACAGAGTTCACGCAGATTTTGTATACAGAATGTCAAATCAAGATGGAAGGTCAAACTTGGGGGCACCACTGAAGTCCATTATATGGAAATAATTCCAGAATTTTTTTCCTCAAGAAACATAATTTCTTATCGACTGAAGAAAAAAAGACACAAACATCTTGGATGACAAGGGGGTGAGTAAATTATCTGTAAATTTTGGTTCTGGAAGTGAACTTCTCCTTTAAGGAAGGCCTATTTCTTACCAGGCTCATCACAGTTTATTGTTGGGGTTCCAGGTGGAGTTCGGGTTCCGGCTCTCTCCTGTCCCCTACTGTCCACACACCAGCAGTGACCTGTGGACCCATGGCACTGCTGTGATCTGTACTGACCCTCGTCATCACACTGAGGGATGAAGGCTCCTTCCAAAGTAACACCATCATTTCTGCTCAGAAGACTGTCCCTGTGCTGCTCACAATGGGTCTTGGGACGCACTAGAGACACGAGATACAAAAGAGGTTTGTTATTCTCCCATAACTTCTCTTAATACAAGAATCTCAGCCATAAAGAAAAAAACAGAGCTCACGCAGACTTAGACAAGATGAGTGTTTGAGGTTAAAAAGTATTTAAATTGTCAATTTGTTTTTTTCTTTTGTTCAGTTTTGCTTGATAAGACCCTTCTTCCTTGGCTGGGATCGTTTAGAGCCATTTGAAGCTGCATTTAAACTGTATTTTGGAAGGTCAAACTTGGGGGCACCATTGAAGTCCATTATATGGAGATAATTCCTGAACTGATTTCCTTAAGAAACATAATTTCTTATCGATGGAAGACAAAAAGACACAAACATCTTGGATGACTAGGGGGTGAGTAAATTATCTGTAAATTTTTGTTCTGGAAGTGAACTTCTCTCCTGCTTTCTTACCAGGCTCATCACAGTTTATTGTTGGGGCTCCAGGTGGAGTTCGGGTTCCAGCTCTCTCCTGTCCGCTACTGTCCACACACCAGCAGTGACCTGTGGACCCGTGGCACTGCTGCGCCCTGTACTGACCCTCGTCATCACACTGAGGGATGTAGGCTCCTACCACAGGAACATCACCATTTCCACTCCCAAGACTGTCTCGGTGATGCTCACACTGGGTCTTGGGACGCACTGGAGACACAAGGGATTGTTATTTCTCCATTACACTTCTTTGCACAACCCTTTGTTTATATGAAATGAAACGGCAAATGAAAGAGTTGCCAAACTCTAAACTCCAATAAAGTTATTATCTGTTTTAATCATAATATTGCATTTGTTAATATTGCCCATGTAAACACAGGTGGTTCTGACAACTCTCAGCCTTTCCTAAAATCCTACATTTTTCCAGAGAGGTATGCAATATCTACAACAGCAAAGGTGTGTCTCTTCACATTCTTACGCTATCCTCCTAAAACTTGTACTGAGGATATACACCACCATTCAAAAGCCTGGGATTGTGACTTTAAAAAAAAAAAAAAATCATGTTTTCTTACCTGGCTCATCGCAGTTTTTAGATGGTGTTCCAGGTGGAGTTCGGGTTCCTGCTCTCTCCTGTCCTCTACTGTCCACACACCAGCAGTGACCTGTGGACCCGTGGCACTGCAGCGGCCTGTACTGACCCTCCTCATCACACTGAGGGATGAAGGCTCCTATAGGACGAACACCACCGTGTCCGCTCTGAAGACTGTCTCTGTGATGCTCACACTGGGTCTTGGGACGACCTTCAATGCAAATAAACCAGATGTTTTAAAATTTGTGACTTTACTTGAATAAAACAATCCAAATAACTACGAACAACTACCATTTTGAGGGTGGCACTGGAAACCATCTCCATGGTATCCCGGTTGGCACTGGCACTGGAAAGATCCCGGACTGTTTGAGCACAAGGCCTGGGTGTGGCACGGCTGGTCACGGCACTCGTCCACATCTGCACATACCACAAAACACAACACTCACTCTGTAACTCATCAAACACCGCATTAGCCGCGTTTCTCAGGATGTTAGTCTGAGTCATTCTAGCTGTTGCCTGAAGGCTCCAAACTCCCACTATCCCGTCAAAGACCAGAGCACGCTGAACAGGAAGGAGAAGAGTTAACTGTCCTCTAACCCCCTTGTGTTCTTCAGCTGCGCGTCTCCTACGCACATTCCCTGAGTGAGGACATTGGGTCATTGTTTCAAAATACCCTCCCTTCCCCAACGTCTCTAGTTACCCATGCCTCTCTCCAAACTGCAAAGCCTTCACCTACAGCATTCATCTGAGAGAATGAGCCTGTGCTTTACCAACATTTAACCTCCGCAACGCATCACATCCCACTGACGGCACTTAACTCAGACTGAGTCACATATAAACTGCTGACCATATGCTTAGAAGCTAATATAGATCTACGGTGCAACAGAGTACAACAATAAACATTTAAAACTGTAAGACGCCAAACTGTTGTCACATTATGCACAACTTTAATGTCACAACCAGCATCCAGTTTTTCAACTGGAAAAAAAGTTACACTATCAAAAGTTTGGTGTTGCTTACCAAGGTTGCATTTATTTGAACAAAAATACAGTGAATTTTACAGTGAACAATTAAAATGTAATACATTTTAAAATGTAAGTTTTGTGAATAAATTACTGCAGCTATTACTTCAGTCTTTATTTTGATTATTTAAAAAAACATTTCTTTTATTTTTTTTAATGTTAAAAACAGTTGTGCTGCTTAATATTTTTGTGGGAACGGTGATATATTCTTTGATAAATAGAACGGTAAATAGAACAAAATGTATTTGAAATCTTTTGAAATCTGTCACTTTTGCACAATTTAATGCATGCTTGCTGAATAAGGCTTTTAATGTTATTAAAAAAGCTAATTTTACTGACCACGATCTTTAGGTAGTGAAAGGTAGTGCATTTTGCATTTTTTTCTAAAAATTATTTATGCATTAATATTTTAATTTGCATTATTTTTCTAATTTTAATGAGATAATATAAATATTAAAGTATCATTATATTATAGTATCATTTATAGTACATTTTTTAAAATCTTGTCAGTCCAAACAAATAATGAGTCAAGAAACTGTATATTAGATGAATTTTCAATGAATAAATAGTGTATTTTTTAGAAGTTTACATTATATACTTCCAAACAACACAACTGACTGTTTTCTTTAAGAATAACAGGAAAAATGAAAACAAAATGTACGGTAATGTAAATAAGTCATGTAATAAATAATTTATAATAATAATAATAAATGTGACCCTTGACCACAAAACCAGTCATAAGGGTAATTTTTTTTTATTGATTCATGAATAAATAAGCTTTCCACTGATGTATGGTTTGTTAGGATAGAACAATTTGGTTGAGATACAACTATTTGTAAATCTGGAATCTGAGGGTGCAAAAAAAATCTAAATGTTGAGAAAATCACCTTTAAAGTTGTCCAAATGAAGTTCTTAGCAATGCATATTACTAATCAAAAATTAGTTTTTAATATATTTATGGTAGGAAATTTACAAAATATCTTCAAGGAACATGATCTTTACTTAATATCCTGATGATTTTTGGCATAAAAGAAAAATTGATCATATTGGCTCATACTATGTATTGTTGGCTACTGCTACAAACATACCCGTGCTACTTATGACTGGTTTTGGGGTCCAGGGTCACAAATAATTTAAATTAATTGTTAATTAATTACGTCGGCTGTTTGGAAGTTTAATTTTCATATAGTAATTTTATATGTCTAATTGCATGGCATGCCTTTTCTTCATTCAAAGCTGGCCAATTCCTGTAAAGCATTAAATAAAAATTTGTCTCTGAATGATAAAGAAGAATATCCAATGTGGAATACCCAAGTTTGGTAGATTTGTGTTGAATCCAGCCACAGGAAATGAAGATGTTTCTTACCCTGACATGTCCGGCCGTCAAATCCAAACTCAAATCCGCTCTCACACTGACAGCGATGGCTTCCAGGCAGGTTCACACAGTAAGAATGAGCACTGCAGGAGCTCAGACCTTCTGCACACTCATCCACATCTACAGAGAGAGAATAACTGCTCAGTTACAATCCGTAATGCTCTAATGTTAACTAATAACTCTACAAGATTCATTGTTTTAGACACTGGGTGTCTAAAAAGCTATAAGAGGTGCAATGGAGTACGTCAAACATGTCAGTCAGGTGCTGGAGAGATAAAGCATGCCTTGAGATCCTGTCGTTTGTGATGGCAGAAAAAGATAGCAAGGGTTTCTCGTCCCTGTCGGAGTGCGTGGGAACAGGCCTGAGGCTCTGGGTGGGTTAAGAGCTGGTCAGCAGGAGACCTGGTTTTGATCATTGCTAATTACAGGGAGTGTAAGGAACCCACGGTCCCCCTCTCGCTCTTGATTTTTCTCTGCTCGCTTTCCTTGACCCCATTATTATCTACTCTAGAGCGAAGAGTTCAGACAGGTGATAAAATTATCCTCTAATAGGAACATGATGCCTGAAAACACTCACGTACAAACTCATGCACACATAATTAAGCACAGAGCCTTCAGAGTCATAGAAATCAGATTCATTCTGATGGTTTGCATTGTTCAGATGTTTTGTTTCAAAGAAGCACTTCAAAAAGAATTTATTCACTAAATCAACACTTTATTTTAAGGATTCTCAATTCTCACTATTAACTAGTTGCTTATTAGCATGCATATTAGTACTTATAAAGCAAATATTAATGCCTTATTCTGCATGATCATATTTTAGATCTCTTAATCCTACTCCATACTTAAACTTAACAACTTCCTCCCTAACTATTAATAAGCAGCAAATTAGAAGTTTGTTCAGAAAAAAAACTCTTAGATAATAGTGAATATGTGTTGCCCCCAAAAAATCATCCTTTATGGGGTGTTTACATATATACTGATTTACAGTGACAAAGCAGTAATAAGTCATTCATTTATAATGAGAAATATATATTTTTTTTTTTATGGGTGGGTCCAGTGATGTAACAATGCTGAGAAAGGTGCAACTTTATACAAATGAGCTTCATAAAATTATTTTTTTTAATTAAGCACAGAAATTTTTTTTAATTGTTTAGAAAGTGTAAGCATTTTGAATCATTCATCTTGTTTTTTGATATTATATTTTCCAGAATGTTACTTATTAAGTGCAAAACAAATAATAATAATAATAATCATCATCATCATCATCATCAAACTGAACCAAACAACTAGTTCTAAAATCAATGATTCGTTGAATAAAATAAATGAATGATTCAAAAATAAATGAAATTAATGATACAGGTACTATCAAATATATTCTCAGAAATTTAATTTTTGTAGTAAAATCACTGTTTAGCACTGTGGTTCCTGTTTAGGTTATGTCAGGTAATTTTTAACAACATAATGAACAAAATTGTTACCAATATAATAACAATTGTTATTTATTTAATTAATTAATTAATTGTTATTTTAATTAATAACAATATTTTCAACAGTATTAGTATTAATTTCACAATATTCTTTCCAACTTGCAGTTTTATTTGTGTAAAATAAATCAATTAAATAGAAAATAAATTTTAATTTTAAAAGTTTTTGCAAAGAACAGGTAAATTTTTATGCTTTTTAAAGAAGTCTCTTCTGTTTACCAAGTCTGCATTTATTGAAATTTATTTAAATACTTTTATTTAACATTAATATTTAATATTTAAAATGACTGTTTTCTATTTGAATATATTTGAAAATGTAATTCAATTAATTAATTAATTATTCCTTGATTTAAAATTGATTTAAAATGAATTTTTAGCATCATTACTCCACTCACATGATCCTTCAAAAATTATTCTAATATTCTGATTTGCTGCTCCAAAAACATTTATTATTATTATTATTATGTTGAATAAATATAAATAAATATAAATCTTATAATCTTATATAAATATTTTGTAACATAAATGTCTTGGTCTACACTTTTGATCAATTTAAAGCATCCTTGCTAAATGAAATTATTAATTTTAATAAAATTAAGCTATTGAATGGTATAGTGTATAATGTTACAAAAGCTTTTTTATTTCATATAAATGCTGATCTTTGAATCTTTCAAATAAATGTAATCAAGTATTTAAAATATTGATAATATGGCGATATATCCAATTTGTGATCAGTATTTCAAAAGTTATTTATGCAACCCAACAGCTTCAATCTCTCTTTTGTTTTCTGTATCAGTTCAACCAAATCACTAAATCAGATTTAAAAACACTATATGATCTCAATTCTGACATCATTACATCTCTATGTCAAATGTCATCTGGAATAAGGGTCTCAAGAAAAAAAAAAACATCCGTATTAGTACACAGGGAGTTTTCCGGAGGGGAGATGCGATTTGCTCTCCCCCCTCTTCAAACGAGGAAATATCAGGTGGTCTGAGCCCCCCAACTAGCTTAAAGCTGAGGATGTGGCCTCTGCGTGTGCAGCTCAAACAAAAATGCCACAGCAATGTGTCTTTGCTTACAAATCTTCCCCAGACTCACCACAGCCCCACAGATCTCCCACATTCCACCTAAAGAGTGTTTAGTCTTTCTGTTGTTTGGCTTGGTAACAGTGGGAGGAAGAAGATGAGAGACAGCAGACGAAGGGAAAGACCCCTGGGCACTGAGGGTTTCCTCTATTTTGCGTTTGACTCACTGGATAGGAAACGTCTGGCCACGCTAATGTACTACAGTGGTGATGACCCCACTTCTGAACGACCTGCAATGTTGATGTTACACAGATGCGTGGCTCTAATGAAGGAAGACGAACGTTTTGGGTTATTCCCGAAGTATTCCAGACCCACGACTGATTAAACAGAGTGTCAAGGACCTGAAATTGAATTTACGGCTCAAGCGGGTGTGTTTGCGCAGGGAGAGATACTCCCATATAACTTCTCTTACCATAACAGTTGCGTCCGTCTCCTCTGTAACCTGTGGCGCACTGGCACAAAAACAACTGTCCCTCACCCGGAACGCACTGTGCGGTTGTGTCACAGTCATGATTTCCAGAGTAACAGGGATTCACCTCTTCTGGCTCTTGGTCTCCAGCTGTGAAAAGAAGTGAAGGCAACCAAATTATAAATAGGAATGCAGCAAACTGAGCTAATGTCACTACAAATAACTTCTTATGTAATTTCCATGGATCTTAACTGGATCAGTCCCATAAAAAAGCTAAGCAAAGTGAAACACTTCTATAAAAGGTACTCAACAGAGCTCAATAGTTAAGGCTCAGACACACCAAGGACTATTACTTTAACAATAAAGCTGTCACACACGTCGATTATTTTGGATATATATCAGGTACAAAACATGCCAAATTTTCTCAAGAAAAAAAAAATCTTTTAACTAATGCTATAAATACACATGAGAGTCAGTTGGTACTACATTACTGTAATACTGAAGGTTAAAATGACCTTATTTGTATACAAATGCCTAAATTACACAATTGCATAATTATATTTCTACTCCAAATCGTTTTTTGAAATATAAACATTTAAATGGAGGCTGTCATAAAAACTAACAGGATTTATTCAAACATAAATACTGAGGAACTGTAAAAATTATAATTAATAGTTATATGGTGTATATATTTAGCAACATTCATATATTCAGGTGTGCATAATTATTAGGCATGTTTTCTTTTACAGATAAAATGAGCCAAAAAAGAGATTTAACCCAGACTGAAAAGTCCAAATTATTAAATGCCCATGAGAAGGATGCAATACTAATGCATTACAAGAATTTGCAAAGTTAAGGCTTGACCATTGGACAGCGAAATGCTTGTTGAGTCTGCATGCTCAGAAAAACAGGTGGAGAAGAAAAGATGCACGTTAACTGCAAAAGAATTAGGAATTAAGGTGAAGAATTAGGTTTAGGTTAATTAGGTTAGTTTTGGGAGTTCATGTTTAGTCTCCTATCCTGAAAAGTCTGACTTGCAGAGATGGACTAAAATGAACTCCCAAAACTTACTGCCAGATTTTGGAAGATAAATTCTTGAATCAGAGGTACAAGAGGATGTGATGCTTGTCCTTCAAGAGTCACTCTCAACTTATCTGTCTATAAAGCATATAAAAAAATACAAAAAAAACTGTCTTCATGTATTTCACAACACGTCAACTTGTTATTCTTATTAAGTCAGGGGCATTTTTTTAGGATTTTTTACCAAGCGAAGTCTCTGAGAACCTGACACATTGTACTTCTGAAGACTCCAGGTAGGTTGCAGTTCTGGAAAATGGTGGCGCTGGAGATTAAACGGTTCCTGATGGTGTCACACCTAATTCTTCACCTTAATTCCTAAATCTTTTCTTCTCCACCTGTTTTTTCTGAGCATGCAGACTCAACAAGCATTTCGCTGTCCAGTGGTCAAGCTTTAACTTTGCAAATTCTTGTAATGCATTAGTATTGCATTCTTCTCATGGGCATTTAATAACTTTTCAGACTGGGTTAAATATCTTTTTTGGCTCATTTTATCTGTAAAAGAAAACATGCCTAATAATTATGCACACCTGAATATAAGGAGTTTTTCACTTCCAGCCTTCACGGGCAGTTATATATCACTTACAAATGATTAAATACAAAATTAATAGTAGTTATTAAGATTGTTGTGGTTTGGAATTGGTAAAATGTGCTTGGTAAAAAAATATGACCAGATTATCAACATGCCTAATAGTAATAATATAAGTAATAATATGGTTTTACTGAACAATTGTTAAAAATAGGCTACATAATTTAACATGTACATTACGTATTATAGCAAAGGCCTGCAGAGGGCGCCAAGAGCCTGGTGATTGTTTTTACACTTTACTGTGTGATCTAATCTATCTATTGATTTAATTCAAATGTCCACTTAATCTTTAATATTTGGCCATTTCATTATGACAGAAAAGCTAAAGCCACTCTAATTTCTTGAATATATAGACATCAAAACGTCTAAATTCAGAATGAAGGTTTAAACTTTTATTTAGAAATCGTGATAAACAGTTAGCATATTGACAAAGACACTAATGTGTTCCCCTGTGTTTGTGTAACTTTATAAATGATTTACCTTACAAATATAATGAAATGGCGCTCATTGCATTCCCAGATGACCGTTATAATAAACCCAAACTCTCAACAAAATGCAGAGATGGAGTTTGAGATGCTCCACACGTGTAAATGACAACAGTTTGTGTAGCAGCATTTACTGTGAAAGGTGCCGCTGTAGCATGTAAATAATTAGAGTGCATATATTAAACTTGCATTGCATATTTGTATTTAACTGAATCATAGCATTTGTTAATTCTTAATAACATTGTGCTTTATTATGATTTTTAAATGGGTTTAAAATGTGACCCTGGACCACAAAACCATCAGGGTCATAAGGGTGAATTTTTTTAAATTGAGCTTTATACATCATCTGAAAGCTGAATATACAAGCTTTCCATTGATGTATGATGTATGTTTGTTAGGATATGACAATATTTGGCCGAGATATGACTATTTGAATATCTGGAATCTGAGGGTGCAAAAAAATCTAAATATTGAAAAAATCACCTTTAAAGTTGTCCAAATGAAGCTCTTACTAATGCATATTACTAAGCAAAAATTAAGTTTTTATATATTTACAGTAGGAATTTTACAAAATATCTTAATGAAACATGATCTTTACTTAATTTCCTAATGATTTTTGGCATAAAAGAAAAATCAATAATTTTGACCCATACAATGAATTTTTGGCTATTGCTACAAATATACCCCAGCGACTTAAGACTGGTTTTGTGGTCCAGGGTCACATATGTGGAATCCGCCACTTCCAATATTTTGCCAATTACTCAACATGGGCAAAATGCAATCAAGGTTTTTTTTTTTAATTGAATACTCATATGGAATAGAGGAATCGTTGCAGACCTATAAGTCCACAACATAAAAAATATTGTTGGAATCACTTTTAATCCAATCAGAACCCACCCAACTTTAAAGAAGTTAAGCATTTAAAGTGACAGAAGACCATAAACACATAAAAATAAACATAAAAAATGTCTTAAAAATGGTTTTGCTTATTATAAATATGCAGTTATTTTTTTTGCTTCACAAGATGTTCATTGATGGACTGGAGTGGTGTGGATTACTTGTGAATTATTGTGATGTTTTTAACAGCTGTTTGGACTCTCATTCTGACGGCACCCATTCACTACAGAGGCTCCATTAGTGAGCAAGTGATGTAATGCTAAATTTCTTCAAATCTGTTCTGTTTTGAACTCATTTACCTCTTGCATGGTCTAAGGGCGAGTACATTTTTGGCTAATTTTCATTTTTAGCTGAACTATTTCTTTACTGAAAGGCAAAACCAAAAACGTTCCTTGTAAGGCATCGCTGCAAAAATCCTCTTTCAAAAACTGTGTATAGCAATTTGTGCCAGTTTATAATACTGATTGACTGCATTGCTGTTTATTCAAGATGCTGAACTATCTCACCAGCGAACATACACTGGAAATGTGACTCACAGATGAATGAGTCACTGCAGATGTTTTAAAACCTCCGGCCAAAGTCAGCATCCTGAGACGAGGCTTCTTTAAAAAATGAATAAGTAAAAAAAATTGAGGGAACTTTACTACAGCCATCAGAGCCTAAGGGGAAGCGTGATGTCGTAAAACCACAGACCTTGAATAATGAGGGTCTTTGTGATAAACGTGCATTTACAGGTGTTAACATATGGAGAGGTGTGAACACTTGCTTCCCGACAAACCTATGCGATTTCAAATGGTCTTCAAATTTGACCTTGGAGGTCAAAGTACTTGACCTGGAAAACACAACACCTTTAAAGGGTCTTAAAACTCAGGGTGGTTCACACACCATTACTAAAACTACAAGTGACATTACCAAACTTGTCTTAGACCAAGACAACAGGAATTCATTGTGCTCTTACCCATACGGCGTACCATGAGGGACCCATTGTTGGGACCCTTGGGCCATACGGACTACCTTCACCCCCATCCAACGTCTACTCATCACACATTAAAAACAGCTTGATTTCCTCACCCCAGGCCAGGGACCAATTTGGACAATTATCAAAGGCAGACAGGAAGACTTTTGTTTGAAGTGAGCGAGAACGAGAAAGACGGTCCCCTTTAAAGTGACTCCACAGGGGAGGGGGAAAAGTGGAGAGAAACTACAGGACAGACGTTGCCAAAGTGGGTCGGGGGGTTCTTTTCAACTTTGTGCTAATTAAAGGGACAGCGGCAGAACAGCGGGGAGGAGCGCTGGTTAACACAAGGCTTCGAGGAAAACGAAGGGGGTTGACGGACCGGGTGGGAAACTGCTGTCGCGAACGGGAGAGAAACACTTCTTGTGTAGTTTACACAACAATACTTATGTCAAGAGTGTGTGACGAGAGGTTTTGGAACTCAGACCCATTAAAGGTGTTAGGGTTTGTGCCAGAAGAAACAGAAGCCGACTGACTGACCTAACACACTGACCATCACTGTTCTACACATTCATCTAAACAAAGCCAAAACTTGTGTATAATTTGATTTAAAACGAGGACATATTGGCTTTAAAATACTGGTCAAAAACATGTTGGTCAGATTAAGCATAAAATAAAAGAAAATACAATGAAATTAAAATAATGAAATGAAATGAAAGAAGTTAAATAAAATATAAAATAATGAAATGAAGTCAAATAAATAAAATAAAATATAAAATTAAATTAAATAAGAAATAAAAAATTGTGAAATGAAAAAAAAAATCTATAATATAAAATTAAATTACAATGAAAAGGAAGTAAAATAAAATTAATTAAAATAATATATTTATATAAAATAATGAAATTAAATGAAGTAAAATAAAATATAAAATAAATAATAAAATGAAGAAAAATATAAAATAATGAAATAAAGTAAAATAATTTTTTATTTAATTAAACATAAAATTAATACAAAATTAAATAAATATCGAATTATATAAAATTAAATAAACTGAAAAAAGAAATACAAAAATATTGAACAAAACAAAATAATTAAATGAAATAAAACAAAATAAAATGATAATGAAAATGAAAATAAATGAAAGAAGTCAAATAAAATAAAAAATTTAATTAAATAAGAAATAAATAAAAATTGTGAAATGAAAAATAAATACGATTCTATAATATAAAATTAAACTATTAAACTATTTACTTTACTAATTAAATAATAAAAAAGGAAGTAAAGTAAAATGAAATTAAATAATAAAATAATATAAAATAATGAAATGAAATAATAAAATGAAGTAAAATATAAAATAAAATAAAATAATAAAATGAAGTAAAATAATTAAATATAAAAATTAAATAAAATAAAAAAATAAAATGAATAAAATTATATAAAATAAAATAATTAAATAAAATGAAAAAAAAAATGAAATATAAAATAACAGGATAAAATTTAAAAATTGAAATAAAATAAATAATTAAATTAAATCTAAAATTAAATTAAATTAAAATAAAATTTAAATCCAAGAAATTTAAAATTAATGCCAAGATGGCCACCAAGTGAACTGACTTTGCCCTGACCAAATTTCATCAGCCCAGGTTGTTTGAAAAAACATCATCAACCCCATGTAACTTTAACAGCTGGTCTGGAATGAATGAGAAATGAGATCTAGCTACACACTCATATTCACAGTCAGCAGGACCATAATGACATGATATGTGGTCACATATAAGCGTGTGAATCCACCTCAGTCTAATCTAATATCTTAGATGTGTCAGCACTGGTCTAATTACCATATGTCAGTCGTGCCGAACGCACTGGACAGACAGTGGCAGCTGTGTTTTCCAGCCTCAGCCAGAGTGCATGCATGGCTCTCTTGGGTACAGGGATTCCGGGGTGTCCTTCTGTTCCCACAACATCACTCTGCAACTATTCCTCTACCCACCACCCTGTTATGGACACTCCCAACACAATAAAAACAGCAGGATGAAATTTATCACATGCGCTATACAGATTTATATTTTAACATCTGGAGGAGACTTTACTCTTAAAACAGTAAACTCTCACAAACAGCACGATCTGACTAAGAAACAACCACATCACAGCAACCAGTTCCTGCAAAATAATAAATAAATAAAAATAAATAATAAAATAAAATAAAATGTCAGCCTAGAGTGACAGCAATGATTTTCAAAAAGGGATGCACAAATATGAAATAAAATAAAATAAAATAAAATAAAATAAAATAAAATAAAATAAAATAAAATAAAATGTCAGCCTAAAGTGACAACAATGATTTTCAAATAGGGTTGCACAAATATAAAATAAAATAAATAAAACCTATATAGCGAATGTGATAAATTTCATACTGGTGTTATTACTGTAAATTAATAAATAATAAAATGAAATGATAAAATAAAATGAAATAAGATTAAATAAAACCTATATCGCGAATGTGATGAATTTCAAGCTGCTGTAAAATAAAATAAAAAAAAAAATAAATAAATAAAATAAAATAATGTCAGCCTTGAAAAGTGACAACAATAATTAATCATGAAAACTCAATAATTGTGTGACGTTTCAACCAGAAATGCACAAATATGAAATTTCTGGCTGATAAAGGGACATTAAATCCTACACTATTAAAATAAAATGTTTTAAGCACTACAAATTAAAAAGTTTTAATCTCATAATTTCACCCAATAATTAAAATGGCACTAATATATCATGCATCCATGCTTACGTCATAACTTTTCCACTTCACAACATTTCACTTCCAATATTTGATGACACAAATACCATTCATTACGATGCAATGCAACAACACTCTATCTTCATATATAAACGTGCAATCCATTGCAAATGTAAGGAAAGGTCACATCAGGTTCTGAAGATTGTGCAACTCAAGGAAACTGGATCTTATTTCAGCTCACAGACTAGATACAACACAGCTGGAGATACGCTCATCCCAACCCCACTTATCATCCTAAAGTCAACATCTACAGCACCAGCCAGGAACCAGAAGGCCATACAAAGCGCAATGTAATGCACCATGGTCCAACTAAAACCTCTTTTGGGAACTACACAGCCTTACAAGGTCACAAATCGAGGGGTTAAAAAAGAAACGTTTGATTTATTCCTTAAGGGAACTCACTGGATAAAGGGATTTGTTACAAAGTGCTCACACAAAGCCCTGTAAAACGCTACAGGCTCACTTCACAGACATAGTTAATTTTAAGTGCAGTCCTCCTCTGGGTCTGCTGTCTAATACCAGGCCATGGTAGAAAGCAGCAGGTGGTTTGGGGTGGTTATCTTAGACCTCCTATTTTGCATGATGGGAAGGCAGCTGAACTCAAGCCAGTGTGAAAGCCAGACGTCTCATTGCCACATCAGTCAGCATGTTAATAAAGAAACTATGCCAAAAATGAGGGGCGGTCTACATGAAGAATGAGCAGGAGGCCATACACAGGGAGACTAGGTAATGAAGCTGTTATGCAGATTTTCCACAAAAATTGAGAAGACGACACCACAGTCAACAAAAGATGGGCTATTCCCATAGTTGTAACAGTTAAGACAGTGTAATTCCAAATAATCCTGGGTTATCTGGGTTACATGTTTCACATAGTTCACCCTGGGATAGTAATTAGTCGTGGGTAGTTAGGTTTCAAAACTTAGTCGGGTTCTGAAAATTCTGAAAAAAATGTCAGAATTTTTTCTTAAAGTTCTTATTTGCATATTAATGACTTTGAAAATGTTTGAAATAACTGCTTGTCAAACGGTGAAAATGTCACCACGTAAATACACTTCTGAAACACTCTAAAAGCACAGCAAATATAACAAAACATATATATATATATGTTTGCATGTGAATGTTAGTGTAACTGCACAAAGCTCATGAAAAATTAAAGGGATAGTTCACCCAAAAAATGAAAATCACCTCATGATTTACTTATCCTTAAGCAATCCTAGGCAAATATGACTTTCTTCTTTTAGACGAATGCAAACAGAGTTATATTAAAAAATGTACTGGCTCTTCCAAGCTTTATAATGGCAGTGAATGGGTGTTGACATTTTTATCTCCAATAAAGTGCCGAGAGGAAACTGGTTTTCCTTTGCTGTAAACTTGGTTCTTGTGAGACTAGCGTATTCTCACCAGAGCTTATGCTACGCCTACGTTATCCGCTGGAACGCCACTCTCTCGAGAACGCATGTAAGACAGTTAGCGGAAGCTAGAGATTATGGTTTCTCAAGTTTAAATATGGACATTCTTCTTACATAAAGGCATCTGCTTGCTTCAGAAGGCCTTTATTAACCCCCTGGAGTCATGTGGAGTACTTTTTATGATGGATGGATGCACTTTTTGGGGCTTCAAAATCTCCATTAATAAGCTTGGAAGAGCCAGGACATTTTTTAATATAACTCTGATTGTATTCGTCTAAAACATGAAAATCATATACACCTATGATGGCTTGTAGATGTATTTCCATATGTTTAATGAGGCTCAGAGGTGGCATGAGAAATATAAATATTATAGAAATATTAAATGATTTAATTAACTGAAAAGATACTTTAAAATTGAAACTAAAACTGCCAGTAGGTGGCGGCAAGTCATGGATTTAATAACAGAATCCAAATTCGTTCATTTGATTCGTTCGAACGGCTGATTCATGTAGGAATAAAGCAAGTGACTCTCTTTATGAATGGGAAATTGAATCATTAACTCACTAGATTCGTTTAAAATCGCATGTTCATTCATAAGCGAAACACCGCTGAGTTGATGCGCAGTGGCACAGTTGTGACTTGTTTCTATTTTTGACGATGAAATAGAGCAAAATCAGGCAATAATGTTATAGTCAGACAATGTAAGTCACTTAATATTAACTTCTTGTTTATTTAACTGTTGTATTAAATCAATGTCTCATTTACAAACTACCTTAAAAATCATTAAAAGCTGTCACTAATTTTAGTTCATTGCAATGCAATGGTCACTCTGTAGAGCCCTGCTTGAGGGGTAATTCTTATCATGGGGTGAACTATCCCTTTAATTAGGCAAGAATTGTGGCACTTTATGATTGGTTGTATGTTGCTAAACAATATACTCTTTTAAAAAATGAAACCAGGGTTAAAAATAGTCTGAACCCAGTGATAATATGGAAGAAAATATTTGTTGCTACTTCCATTTTATCCTGACTTTAACAAACCTGACTTGGAAATCACTACATTCACATCAAACACAACATATAACTGTGACCAGCAATTTTGGCGTTTCCTACCTCCGAAAGGGCCGATCTTGTTGGTGATGGCGTATCGAAGGATGCGCTCCTCTTTGACGTACATAACAAATATGCGATTTATTCTCAGTTCCTGCATCTCCAGTCCACTGCGGAGCCCGTGAGTGCAGTCCCTGTATGTGATGTTCTGTTTGACCTGGAAACTGTGGGTCTCCGCTCCGTTTTCAGCTGAGACGACTGTAAACTCACGTACGGATGTGGAGGTAATCACTAAGAACAGGAAAAACGCACAAATTTAGATTAAAGCAATTCACAACGAGCTTTAATTCTAGACCCAAAATCCCACAGGATTTGATTGTTAAGCAACCTTAGGTTAAGCACAATGAGAAATGGCTTTTATTTAGGGTGCATCAAGATCAGACACAGCTTCCTATGAAAGGAAATAGAGCAGACGGGAGACGTCACAAGATCTATTTTTTAGCTCACATTTTCTTTTCCTTTTCTTTTTTTTTATAGCTAAGCCATTCTCAAAGTCCGAAGTCTGTCTTATACCAAGTCTCATATGCTCACCAAGGCCGATCAAAAATACAAGTTAAAAACAATAGTACACAGTACACAGTAATATTACAAAATATTATTAAAACGTAAAATAAGTGTTTTCTATTTGAATGTATTTTAAAATGTAATTTATTCCTGTGATGACAAAGCTGAATTTTCAGCATCATTACTCCAGTCTTCAATGTCACATGATCCTTCAGAAATCATTCTAATATGCTGATTTGATGCTTAAGAAACATTTCTTACTATTATCAATCTTGAAAACAGTTTTGATGCTTAACATTTTTGAGGAAACTATGATTCCAATTTATTAGGATTCTTTTATGAAGTTCAAAATAACAATATTTAGTTAAAACAGTTTGATAGTTTGATAGTAACTCTGTACTGGAATTTATCATCAATTTAATGAATCTTTAATCTATTAATAGTTCTGGTAAATATTAAATAAAATATATAAACAAAATATTTTTTATGTTTTTTAAAGAAGTTTCTTTTGCTCACCATGCCTGCATTTATTTCATCCAAAAACAGTAATATTGTGAAATATTTGTACTATTTAAAATAACTGCTTTCTATTTGAATCTTTTTTAAAACGTAATTTATTCCTGTGATCAAAGGTCACATGATCCTTCAGAAATCATTCTAATATGCTGATTTGCTGTTCAAGAAACATTTATCTTTATTATTATTATTATTATTATTATCAATATTTAAAACAGCACTTTTTTAGGATAAATAGATATATTTATCCTAAAAATGTACTTTTTAAAATATAGATAAATATTATTATTATTATTATTATTATTATTATCAATATTTAAAACAGTTCAGTACTTTTTTTTCCAGGATAAATAGAAAGATCCAAAAATCCATAGATTTTGCGGGGCTAGAATTACAGAAATTAATACTTTCATTTAGCAAGGAAATTAAATTAAATTGATCAAAAGTGATGATAAAGACATTTATAATGATACAAAAGATTTCTATTTCAGATAAATTCTGAACTTTCAGTTCATCAAAGAAACCTGAAAAAATTCAGTTGTTTTCAACTTAATAATAATAAATGTTTTGTGAGCAGCAAATCAGAATATTAGAATGATTTCTGAAGGATCATGTGACTTGAGTAACAATGCTAAAATAGCTTTGAAATCACTGGAATCAATTACATTTTAAAATATATTTAAATAGAAAACAGTTATTTAAAATAGTAAAAATATTTAAAAATGTGACTGTTTTTGCTGTACTTTGGATCAAATAAACGCAGGCTTGGTGAGCAAAAGAGACTTCTTTAAAAACATTCAAAATCTTACGGTTCAAAAACTTATGCCTGGCACTGTATATATGCTTTGAAGTTGGACCAGGGTCATAAAACAAAGATGGATAGTTTTTCCTCCTCCAGAACTTACATGAAGGATAATAATGGTAGGTGTCCTTAAATGGTTCCATTTGCACTGTTGCACCAGGAGGTATAAAGGGAACACTGCCCTGTAAATGAGTGTCCACACTGAGGTAGTTCTGGGTATCCAAACCCGTAGCCGTCTGAACGATGCTGAGACGCTGGTTACCGGGATAGAAGGTCACCTCGGCACGGCGAGTGAATTCGGCACCTGTGAAACAGAAATGTTGGTGTTCAACATGATTAAAGGTCGTTAAACAGCAGTGTTGTGGCTCACCCATTATACTGCAAACAAATATTACAAAATAGGATCCAGATGGGGGCTGTGACCCTTCTAATGGTGCTTGATGAATATTCAGACATTTCAGAAAGCAAAAACAGGTTTTTTACACAAAGTGAAAACATATTATTAAATATCAGAGCACCTGATTTAAATTAAGTGGAGGGGTTGAATATCAGACTAGCAAAGCCCTTGTGGGACTCTATTAGCGAGAATAAAACCTCCAAGCTTAAAATCTCCCAGCAGGAGACCATATGTTTAACAAACATTCGACACCATAAAAGAAGTAGAAAATGAGAACATGACGGCCTCACCGGTGATACTGAAGCCATTAAGGCTGTTTGGCAGCTCCAGGGCGAAGAGCCAACCAAACAGACCTCCAATGGGGGCCACAGGCATGAGGGCCCAGCCCACCGGCTCTGGGACCTCACTGATGGCGGTGTACGCTCGTCCGTCACCCACCACGATGTAGGCGTGCAGGTCGATGCTGTCTAGCTGCACTGCTGTGCCGCCCACCAGTACGGTTCCTCTGACCTTTCCGTTCACACGATGAGGTGCACCTGAGGGCAAAATGGAGACAAAATCAAAAACTTATAATTAGCTTCTGCAAGTATGTGGATAGCTAAATAATTCGATCTAAATCCAAAAGGTTAAAAGAAAGATTAGATGTGCAGATAGGAGCGCTAAATAATGCAGAAAATAACCTTTGTGACCAACATAAGTTTATGATTTTTACATGCTTTGTTTATGTAGATAATCTTCAGAAATGAACACAACTTCAGGACTCATATTTTAGCCTAAAGCAACAGTTTAAATGCCTTAATGATGGATTTGTTTCTTGCAAGCACAGCTTTTCGCTTCAGAAGAAGTTGAAATGTGTGGATTACTTGTAGATTATTGTGATGTTTTTATCAGCTGTTTGGACTCTCATTCTGACAACATCCATTTATTACAGAGGATCCATTAGTGAGCAAGTCTGAATACTGTGAAAATAACAGGAAATAACGTACTATGGAACCCATAAAGGGAATAAATAGAGGGTTTGCACTTACGTCACAGTTTGGTCAGTGACCTGGATGTGCGGCTATGTTGGTGATATTCGGATGTAACCAACAGCATTGACTGCATGATTAATATACTACTGAATACGTTGTTCTGCTAATTTATGTTGTCCAAACCATGGGAAAAAACGTGTGGAAGTTGCTAAATCATATAGAGAAGGACTTAGTAAGCAGGAAAGGACGCACTGTTTTGTCAAACGAAAGTTAATAGGTGGTAAAGATATGTACGAGCAGTATTAATTAGGATATTAGCCTAATATTTCACCTACCTGACTGGAAATGATAAGAACACCAATGTTGTCAAGATTCTTTCCCTGGAAATCCTGGTTCAGTTTGGCCAACCACAAACGCCTTCTTTCCTCAGACAGTTTTTTTGCACTCTTCTTGATTTGTTATAACTTTTGGAAGTCTATATTTCTCCAGGTCCGACCAATAAGTACAGCCCAAAAACAAGACAATAACTAACCATTTTCAGCAGCAATAAATAATGGCACTGAACCGAATGGAACTCGCAAATCTTGCTGATTATTAACGCTGAAAATGGTCAGTTATTGTCATGTTGTGAGCTTTACTAATCGGTCGGATCGGAAAAAACATTTGGAGTAAGTTACTAAAGAGTGCCAAAAGTTATAACAAGAGTGGAAAAAACTGTTTGCGGAACAAAAGACTTTTGTGGTTGGCCAAACTGAAGCAGGATTTCCAGGACAAGAATTTTGACAACATTTTGACCTGTTTGTTCTTATCATTTCCGGTCAGGTAGGTGAATTAATACTGCTCGTATGTATCTTTACCACCTATTAACTTTAGTTTGTCAAAATATCACACCCTTTCCTGCTTACTGAGTCCTTCTCTATATGATTTAGCAGCTTCCATACGTTTTTTCTGTGGTTTATACAGCATAAATTAGCAGAACAATGTATTCAGTAGTATATTAACCATGCAATCAGTGCTGATGTAAGTGCAAACCCTCTATTAGAAGACCTGGAATATGTGTAAGTTTTACTTTTATGGTAGAAATAACAGACTGTATGAAAAACTTTTTTGAAATGAAAAA